>NC_057419.1:11279770-11442270 GCF_019320065.1 Cervus canadensis
ACCCTCTTACACTGTTGGTGGGAATGCAAACTAGTACAGCCACTATGGAAAACAGTGTGGAGATTTCTTAAAAACCTGGAAATAGAACTGCCATATGACCCAGCAATCCCACTTCTGGGCATACACACTGAGGAAACCAGATCTGAAAGAGACACGTGCACCCCAATGTTCATCGCAGCACTGTTTATAATAGCCAGGACATGGAGCAACCTAGATGCCCATCAGCAGATGAATGGATAAGGAAGCTGTGGTACATATACACCATGGAATATTACTCAGCCATTAAAAAGAATTCATTTGAATCAGTTCTAATGAGATGGATGAAACTGGAGCCCATTATACAGAGTGAAGTGAGCCAGAAAGATAAAGAACATTACAGCATACTAACACATATATATGGAATTTAGAAAGATGGTAACGATAACCCTATATGCAAAACAGAAAAAGAGACACAGAAATACAGAACAGACTTTTGAACTCTGTGGGAGAATGTGAGGGTGGGATGTTTCAAAAGAACAGCATGTATACTATCTATGGTGAAACAGATCACCAGCCCAGGTGGGATGCATGAGACAAGTGCTCGGGCCTGGTGCACGGGGAAGACCCAGAGGAATCGGGTGGAGAGGGAGGTGGGAGGGGGGATCGGGATGGGGAATACGTGTAAATCTATGGCTGATTCATATCAATGTATGACAAAACCCACTGAAATGTTGTGAAGTAATTAGCCTCCAACTCCAACTAAAAAAAAAAAAAAAAAAAAAAAAAAAAAAAAAAAAAAAAAAAAAAAAAAAAAAAAAAAAAAGATCTATCCGATACTAGCACCACGCCTGCGCTCTAACCACAGACAGGACAAGGAAAGGAACCCCCACCATGACTCCAAACACCCACTCGAAATGTTCAGAAACTGCAGGATTCTGAGTCAGATGCTAACAGCAGAATTACAGTCAGAGAAGACCCTTGGAGGGTCATGCAATCCCTCTTCTTGCTGAAACGCAAGACGCATGTAAACTGTGAACGACACGTCATTGTCTTATAATACAGGGAACTTTCCAAGGGAAAGAGGTTACAGGGCCCCAGTTAACATGTAAGCCAGTCTCATCGGCTTTTCCAACCCTGGAATCCAACTTAAAACTCTCAAATCCACTCGAGAGCAGAGGGGTGAGAGGTTATTAACTTTCAGAGCTTCTGCCTGCTAACATTTTATCCTCTAATAAACTAGCAAGTCTAACTGTTGTTGTTTCGTCGCTAACTCAGGTCCAACTCTTTGCAACCCCGTGGACGGTAGCCCCCCAGGCTCCTCTGTCCATGGGATTCTCCAGGCAAGAATACTGGAGTGGGTTTGCCATTTCCTTCTCCAGTGAGTGTGAACCTCAGTGCAGAGTGTGGAATTTTGCGGGCAAGAATACTGCAGCGGGTTGCCATTTCCTACTTCAGGGGAAATGTGCAAATGGTCGTGTCTAGGTGTCAACATTCAAATCTCTCAGGCTTCCCTGGTGGCTTGGTGGTAAAGAATCCACTCCCACTGCAGGAGACACGGGTTCCATCCCTGATCTGAGAAGATTCCACATGTCACGGGGTACCCAAGCCCGTGTGCCACAAATATTGAATCTGTACTCTATCGAGTCTGGAACTGCAAATACTGGAAGCCCACGTGTGCCCTGGAGCCTGTGGTCAGTAACACGAGAAGCCACTGCAATGAGAAGCTCTGCTGGCCGCAACCAGAGAAAGCCCACGTGCATCAAGGAAGAAACATTGTTCCAGGAAATCTTTGTTACCAGTACGGCCAAAAAAATAAAACAAAAATAAAAACTGATGCAAATCCACTTACAGGAGAGCTCTCAGCGCAAGAAATGACTCTTAATAATGTAGAAAACATTCACAGAAAGTTCTGGAGTCCTGCCTGGCTCACATGATTGATGGAGTGTGGAGAAGTCAGAATTCTGAGAGCCCTCAGTAAGTTCTGATGTAATGATAAAGAAAACGATTTTACACTGCTTGGGAATAAGGTCAGTGTTATGAACTGCTACATCATGTGGCTCTTTGGAGTCCTTCTAAAGGCACGTGGTCTGCGAAAAGCTTAGAATCAGAACACTGCTTTAGGGCAGAGCGGCGCTAAAATGAAATCCATAAGTCGTAGCCCCATTTGGGGGAACATAAAAGTCTCATATCAGCAAACACTATTTCTTTGGGGTTCCTGGACCCAAGTCCAACATGCTTGCTGCCAAGGGGTGGGAGGGATGGTGGTTTTCCCACACCACCAAGCAATTCTCTTGCCCCAACAGGGTGACTTGACTCTGACACCACCCCGAGACAGCTCAGAACCCATGGGCTAAGGGCTCAGTCCCATTGGACTGCCCCCACCCCACCTTCAGATGCCAATAGCAAGCCCAGGCTACCATCGGAGCTTCTGACCCACCAACTACAGATCAGAGGTTCCAACAATCCCTGTGGTGTGCCAAGTCACTTCAGTCATGTTCCCACTCTTTCTGACCTTACGGACCACAGCCAGCCAGGTTCCTCTGTCCATGGGATTCTCAGGCAACTATACTGGAGTGGGTTTCCATGTCCTCCTCCAGGCGACCTTCCCGACCCAGGGATCAAACCTTTCTCTCTTAGGTCTCCTGCATTGGCAGGCAAGTTCTTCATCACTAGCACTACCTGGGAGGCCCCCAACAATCCCTCCTTGGCTTTAAACACCAGCTGCAAGCCCAAGTTGGTACCTGTACTTCTGGCCAACTGTCTACAATAGATATCCCCATGACCTCTACGGGGTTTGATTGGATTGGATTGGATTAACTTTTGATTTACTTGCTGGAGCAGCCCCCAGAATTCAGACAAACATGTCACTTCCTAGATTACTGGGCTAGAGCTCAGGACCAGAGCTTCCCAAGTGGTTCAGCGGTGAAGAATCCACCTCTCAATGCAGGAGACGCAGGTTCAATCCCGGGGTCAGGAAGATCCCCTGGAGAAGGAAATGGCAACCCACTCTAGCATTCTTGCTTGGGAAATCCCATGGACAGAGGAGCCCGGCGGGCTACAGTCTGTGGTTGGAAAGAATTGGACACAAACTAGTGATTAAACAACAACCTAGAATGAAGGTCGGTCAGAACAAGAACATAGGGGCAGGGAGGCAGAGAATGGAATGTGTCAATACTTTGAAGCTGGCACAAGTCACCAGGCAGAGAAAGACAGCAGAGAGAAGCCCTAGGGCATACATAACACCACAGCAGGTGTTCTCAAAGTGGGATCTCGGGACCAGCAGCATCGGCCACACTTGGAAGCCTGTTAGACACGCCAGTCTTGAGTCTCACCCCAGAGCCACAGAATCAGGTGTTCGGAGGGTGGGTGCCACGAAATGTGTTTTAACAAGGCTCCCGATGATTGCCATCCTCACTGAAGCTCGATGACCTTGTTGTAAAAGTAGAAGGACAGTCCATCCTACCAGGCTACCTGGGACCTCAAGGAACCACGCGGAACCAGCGCTCCAAATGTTGGCTCCGTCCCCCTCTCCACGTTACCATAGAGTCTTCCGAGCACTTCATTTAGCTCTCCAGGTATCTCCTAGGGATCCAGGTACCGAGAAAGACAATCCCCTTTATCAACTAACAAATTAATCACTGGATGCACATGTGTGCATGCATCATTTTCCACCAGTTCAAGTCCAGTTCTGCTTCTCAGCCTTTGGGCTGATCTCCCTTGGGGAAGCGTAGATTGCCCAGGGCAATGACCCCCAGCGCGGTCCAGGCCCCTCTGCCCTGCCCTCTGTCTCAGCGTTACCTCGGTCTCCATAGAGTCAACAACTCCAGGAAGATGCTGTGTGTTGATGGGGATGACAGTGAGGGGGGGAAAGCAGAGCCGACTCTAAAGGCACTCTCAAGTTCCCTGCTTTTCTTCAAAATAGATGCTTGGCAGCTGTGAAGCTCGATAGGGCAATCCGTGGTTCATAGCAAAAAGTTCCTGCAAGGCACATGATGGCCTGGTTCTAGCATCCTGAGCAGCAGAGGTTAAGGATTAATTTAAAATTGTCAAGCTAGTTACTCATCAGCATTAAGAGCAACCAGAGACAATGTATTGTCAGACAATACGAACTGGATTCTCTTCTATTGCTGTTATCACCCAATTGTGGTTATTCAGTTGCTCAGTCGTGTCTGATTCTTTTGGACTCCATGGACTGTAGCACTCCAGGCTCCTCCTGGAGTTTGCTCAGACTCATGTCCATCGAGTTGATGATGCTCTCTATTATCACCACAACCATTTAAAAAATGTTACTTGAAAAAATATATAATACCCCGTAAATGAAAACTGTTTGCATTCCTACAAAATAGTTTTCGTATCCCGTTTGGGGATACAACAAATCCTAGAAGTACTTATTTTACTACTAAAGCAAAATCTACCACCTTGATAAACACACACATGGGATGGAAGATTCAGGACTGGTTTAGCTGAGTTTCATTTGTAGTGGGGAAAATCTAAGCAGGAAAAAACAATGACCAGCCGTAATACATGGTTTTCCCATTCTACTTGACTTTACGAAGTCAGATTCCTGTCGCGTGGTTTTCTTGTGATATATGCTTCTTCGCTGTGCTAATTTATGTGTTATTCATTAGAGAGTGTAGGGTAATTAATCAAATTAAAACAGAGCATCTCATAGTCCATAATACCCTGGCTCATATGGTATTCTAGCCCATTCATCATGATACTGAGTTATTTTAATATGAAGTTCAAAAGATAGCCTGTTTTAATGAGAGATCACTTGAGAAAACATGATGAATTAAATCGGCTGTAAGAGAAGGAGCAATAACCCCAAGACAAGACCTCGATTTGCAGGGAAAAAAAATTAATTGCAAGAAAAAAAATGTCATATCTGCAGATTTATAAGCACCCAGCATCTGGGAAGGCAGGTTATGTTTTCCTAACAGAATAGATGACCTAGAATTCAGTGGTCTTTCCTCCTTGTACAATAGCTAGGCAGGACTTCAAACTACAATTTAAAAATCTACTTAAGCTATTCCCATGCATCACACAGGAAAATCTTTAAGTGGCGAAAGCAGATAAGGGATCTGAATTTCATTCTCTACAGAGAACTCGGCGTTTTCCGAGAAATTTCAAAGGGTAAGGTTTTCAAATTAAATAGTAAATTAAAAATTATTGAGTTTTCACTTTTAGAGCATTTTTAGGTTCATAGAAAAATTAAAAAGAAAGGCACGGAGATTCTCACATAGCCCCCTGCTCCCCAACACGGACAGCCTTCTCCACCATCAACACCCCCACCAGTGGCTCATTTGTTACATGTGATGAACCTACAGTGAAACATCATTGTCTCCCAGAGTCTATAGTTCACTCCACGGTTCACTCCTCATTGTGCATTCTAAGGGTTTGGACAAATGTATGACCACATAAATTCATAATAATAGTATACAGAGTTTAGTTTCACTGCCTGAAAAAAAAAAATCCTCTGTGCTCCACCTGTTCATTGCGACCGACCCGAGCCCCTGCAACCACTGATCTTTTCACTCTCTGCATAGTTGTGCTTTTTCCAGAAGGACATACAGTTGGAATCCTGCAATGGGCAGCGTTTTCAGATGGGCCTCTGTTACCCAGTAATACGCATTTAGTTTCCTCCATGTCTCGTCATGGCTCGACAGCTCATTTCTGTGCAGTGCTGAGTAACAGTCCATAATCTGGATGGACCTCAGTTTATTTATTCTGTTTATCCTTTCAACTACTGGAGGACATCTTGGCTGCTTCCAAATCTGGACAGCAGTCGATAAAGCTGGGTCTGTACATTCCATGGGCACGGATGTCTGTTTCATCGCGTGCAGACGTTCTCATTCAAACAAATGCCGAGGAGTAAGGGTGTGTTTCGTTTTGTAAAAACCTGCCTGCCCCATTTTGCACGCCCGGCAGCAAGGAGGAAGAGTTCCTGGTGCTCCATCTCTTCAGCATCATCTGATGTCCTCAGTCTCCCCGATTACGGCCACTCTAATGGGCGCGTGCTGGGGTCTCGCTGTTGGAATCTGTCCTTTTCCTGATGACATGCGACGTGGGGCATCTTTTTCATATGCTTCTTTGCCATCTGCCTGTTTTCCTTGGTGAAGTGTCTGTTGCTGTCTGTGATTCCTCGGTTCGATCGAGTTGTTTAAATTCCCCTGCGCTGCCCTCACGTGAGGGGTGCCCAGTATTCATTTTTGCATCCCAAGCTCTTCAGCACCAGGGCCTCGCTCATCCTAACAATGGCAGCCAAGACTTCTGCAGAGCTGAGGATTGATACATCTGAGGTTCTGACCCAAGTGAATCGTGTGGCATCGTAGCAGGGTCCAAGGAGGCAGTGTTACCATGGCCACCGCTTTACAGGTGACATAGTAGATGTAAAGAGCACGTGGAGGGCTTACCTGGTAGCTCAGTGGATAAGAATCCGCCCACCAGTGCAGGAGACACAGGTTTGATCCCTGGTCCGGGAAGATCCCACATGCTGCAGAGTAAGTAAGCCCATGCATGGGGGTCCATGCTCTAGAGCCTGGGAACCACAACTACTGAGTCCACACGTCCTAGAGCCCGTGCTCTGCAACAAGAGAAGCCACAGAAACGAGAAGCCTGCACACCGCAACTAGAGAGGAGCCCCTGATCACCTCGACTGGAGAAAAGGCCATGTAGCAATAAAGAACCAGAACAGCCAAAAGTAAATAAGGTTAAAAAAAAAAAAAAAAGCACGTAAGCAGGCTCAGAGACAAAAGTGTTTTTGAAAAAGGCAAAGAGTTTACTTGCAAAGAAGTCACAAGGGAATCAGATTTTAGGACCCGCTCACATTTTAAAAACATAGCGGGTATTTAAAGGAAAAGATGCTCTATGATCAACTTTATATTAGCCTGCTCATGGCTGGGGGAAAAAAAACAATTTTCTTACAGGCTGTCACATCCACATATGCCATGACCCTTCTCCAGAATCATCACTGCTGAGGAGAGAGATGCAGCTGTTTGCATTCAGGACAATGAACTGCTATAGAATGGGAGCCAAGCAATTTTTTCTAATCGCACTTTGTAGAAGCAAGTACCTCATGCTTTCCTAGAATCTCAAATGGAGACAGAAATGAGCACCTTTCCAAACTCCCATGTTATAAGGGAAAAGTGAAAAAGTCGCTCAGTCGTGTCCGACTCTTTGTGACCCCATGGACTATACAGTCCGTGGAATTCTCCAGGCCAGGATACTGGAGTGGGTAGCCTTTCCCTTCTCCAGGGGATCTTCCCAACCCAGGGATCGAACCCAGGTCTCCTACATTGCAGGCAGATTCTTTACCAGCTGAACCACCAGGAAAGCCCAAGAATACTGGAGTGGGTAGCCTATCCCTTCTCCAGCGGATCTTACTGACTCAGGAATTGAACCAGGGTCTCTTGCATTGCAGGCAGATGCTTTACTAATGAGCTGTCAGGGAAGCCTAAGTGAAAAAGAACATTGCTACTGCAATTGATCTACTGTCTCACGTATCTAAGTTTCCCCTTTCAAAGAGGATGACTGTATATCTCATAGGAGACTCATATGTATACCTTTAGATATGGATATGCATGTCTGAATACAGATACTGAGCTAGACACACATTGATCAAGAGAGATGATAAGTGATAAGAGAGAAAATTAGATCAGTGTTTTCCAACAGGGGTGACTTTACTCTCTGCCACAGATTGTAATGTCTGGAGATATTCCTCTGTGTGTGTGTGTGTGTGTGTGTGTGTGTGTGTATGTGAGTGTCATGATTGGGGCTGGGAAGGATGCTACTGGTATCTACTGGGTAAAGACCAGCAGGTTGCTCAGTGCTAAAGAATCCACCTGCCAATACAGAAGACTCGCGAGACACAGGTTTGATTCCTGGGTTGGAAAGATCCCCGAAGGAGGAAATGGCAACCCACCCCGGTATGTTTGCCTGGGAAATCCCATGGACAGAGGAGCCTGGTGGGCTACACAGTCCATGGGGTCCCAAGCAGTCAGGCATGACTAAGCACACCCACTGGGTGCTGCTAATCAGCCAACAATGTACAGAACAGACCCCACAACACAGAATAATCTGGCCCCGAAGATCAACAGTGTCAAGGCTGAGAAACCATGAACTAGACACTCTTGGGTAATACACATACAGACATAGATATGAAAAAAAAATGGGGGCCCTAATTTCATACAGTTGTTCAAAAAGGAAGAAAAAAAGCTTCCTTCTTTTTTTTTTGCAAACTTGTGGAGTAACAAATGACATTGGAGTATACAAATCCTGCCCAAGAAAAACAGGTTTAAAATATTATACAAGTCCATGGCCTCCGAATAACAGAAAGATCAAAATACAAATGGAGATCTGTTCTCATGGAACCTCACCTCTACATGTTTTTTTCTAGTGATAGTGATAGTTAACAAGTAAATATATTCTGCACAGAAGTTTTTTTTATTTTTTATTTCTTTGCAGCTGTGAGGACATTATCTCATAGCTCCGGATACAAAAACTTGGAAACAACAACAATGGAAAATGTTCCCTACTTTCTTTTAGATTCTGGCCCAATGGGAAAAATCACTTCCCAGATGTTGGCCATTTCTGGAACGATCAGCGAATGGGTTTGACTGTATGGCTTTCAAAACGGGACAGCCAAGTGTCAAAATAAAGGAAGGAGAGGAAGAGAGGAGGGGGGTGACAGAGAGGGAGAGGAGATGCATTTCTAGTCAAAGATGCCTCGGGGATATTTGCCAAAACCCTACTGCAGGCCTATCTATGTCTAAAAGAGGAAGAAAGGACCTGGGGTACCTACTTTAGGTTTTAAAGGCAAAGTTTCAATTCTAAACGGCTATGATAGCCCAAAACATGGAAGACAAAATCATTAGAAGCCAAGTAAGTGCCTGTCTTCAACCAATGACTATCTTTAATTGTGAAGAGCATCTCGGGTGATGCTCTGCAGTTTTTTGACACAGAAGAAATTTAAAACAACTGCAGTTACCAATCGGAGAAGGCAATGGCAACCCACTCCAGTACTCTTGCCTGGAAAATCCCATGGATGGAGGAGCCTGGTAGGCTGCAGTCCATGGGGTCACTAAGAGTCAGACATGACTGAGTGACTTCACTTTCAGTTTTCACTTTCATGCATTGGAGAAGGAAATGGCAACCCACTCCAGTGTTCTTGCCTGGAGAATCCCAGGGACGGGGGAGCCTGGTGGGCTGCCGTCTATGGGGTCGCACAGAGTCAGACACGACTGAAGCGACTTAGCAGCAGCAGCAGTTACCAATACATATCAATGGCAACCGGCAGCTCACTGTTTCTGAAAGCCATCAGTAACTTCTACACATACTTGGCATTCTTATCATTAATAAACTTCCATTCCAGAAAGTGAGCTCCAAGTTGGGATATGCTGTAGCCTGTAACTTAACCCCTATTTGACTCACCCATACGGGAGGACTGCTGAGCAAGAATGGACCACCCCAGAGGCCTGGGCTGGGGGTGGGGGGGGGGTCCTTCTGATCCTTGTTTCACACCAGGTTTCTCCTCTGCGGTGAGCAAAACCCTATTCATCAGGGGAATGGCCATCAAGGGAAGGACCGAGTTCAGTAAGCAGGGGCAAAGTAAGTAGCCCCATCATGACGTGTAAAGTGTGGAAATCTGAGTGTTTCGACAGAATTGTTTGTACAGAGATTTCTCAGGGAACAGTGTCACACTTCCAAAGGCGGGGATGTTGATGATGAAGATGGGAAGATGGGGATGATGATATGATGCTGCTTATGATGCTGGTGAGGGTGGTTATGATGGTAATGATAGTGATGACGGTGGTGGTGCTACGGTCATGATGGTAATGCTGGCGATGGCAGTGAGGGTGGTTATGATGATAATGATGGTAGTGATCATGGTCATGATGATGGTGATGGTAGTGATCATGGTCATGATGATGGTGATGGTAGTGATCATGGTCATGATGATGGTGATGGTAGTGATCATGGTCATGATGATGGTGATGGTAGTGATCATGGTCATGATGATGGTGATGGTAGTGATCATGGTCATGATGATGGTGATGGTAGTGATCATGGTCATGATGATGGTGATGGTAGTGATCATGGTCATGATGATGGTGATGGTGGTGGTGGTTATGGTGATAACGATGGTGATGATGATAGTGGTTGTGGTGGTGATGATGGGGGTGATGGTGATGATGGTCATGATGGCGATGGTTCTTATGATGATGGTGATGATGACAGTGGCTGTGGTGGTGATTGTAATGATGGTGGTGGTAATAATGATGGCGATCATGATGATGGCAGTGATGATGGTGGTGGTTATGATGATGGTGGTGGTGGAGGTGGTAGTGACGATGGTCATGATGGTCATGGTGGTGGTTATGATGGTAACGATGGTGATGATGATAGTGGTTGTGGTGGTGATGACAATGGTGATGATTGTCATGATGATGGTGATGGTGACGATGGTCATGTTGGCAGTGATGATGGTTATGATCATGCTGGTGATGGTAGTGATAATGGTCATGATGATGATGGTGGTGGTGGTAGTGATGGTGATAATTGTGATGATAGTGATGATCATCAAGATGATGGTGATGATTGTGATGGTGGTGGTGGTGGTGGTTATGATGGTAACGATGGTGATGATGACAGTGGTTGTGGTGGTGATGACAATGGTGATGATTGTCATGATGATGGTGATGGTGACGATGGTCATGTTGGCAGTGATGATGGTTATGATCACGCTGGTGATGGTAGTGATAATGGTCATGACGACGATGGTGGTGGTGGTAGTGATGGTGATAATTGTGATGATAGTGATGATCATCAAGATGATGGTGATGATTGTGATGGTGGTGGTGGTGGTGGTTATGATGGTAACGATGGTGATGATGACAGTGGTTGTGGTGGTGATGACAATGGTGATGATTGTCATGATGATGGTGATGGTGACGATGGTCATGTTGGCAGTGATGATGGTTATGATCACGCTGGTGATGGTAGTGATAATGGTCATGACGACGATGGTGGTGGTGGTAGTGATGGTGATAATTGTGATGATAGTGATGATCATCAAGATGATGGTGATGATTGTGATGGTGGTGGTGGTGGTGGTTATGATGGTAACGATGGTGATGACAGTGGTTGTGGTGGTGATGACAATGGTGATGATTGTCATGATGATGGTGATGGTGACGATGGTCATGTTGGCAGTGATGATGGTTATGATCACGCTGGTGATGGTAGTGATAATGGTCATGATGACGATGGTGGTGGTGGTAGTGATGGTGATAATTGTGATGATAGTGATGATCATCAAGATGATGATGATGATTGTGATGGTGGTGGTGATGATGACGATGGTGATGATTATTGTGATGGTGACTGTGATGATGGTTGTGGTGGTAGTGATGATGGTGATGGTGATGATTCTGGTGGTTATGGTGATAATGATGGAGATGATGACAGTGGTTGTGGTGGTGATACTGATGATGATGGTTGTGGTACTGGTGATGGGCACGATGATGAAGGTGGTGCTGGTGGTGGTTATGATGATAATGATGGAGATGACGATAGTGGCTGTGGTGGTGATGGTGACGATTGTAGTGGTAGTGATGATGGTCGTGATGGTGATGGTCATTATGATGATGGTGACGGTGGCTGTGATGGTGATGATAATGATGGTGGTGGTGATGATGGTGGTGGTGGTGGTGGTAGCGATGATGGTTACAATGATACTGGTGATGGTGATGATGATGGTGGTGGTGGTGGGAGTGATGATGGTCATGATGGTCATGGTGGCGGTTACGATGATGATGGAGATGATTATGATGATGGTGGTGGTGATTCCCTCACAACTGGAAACGGTCTTGGTATTCGCACCCTGCAGGGGTCTGTTCAACAGTTGGAAAGCAAGCTAATGATCCAGAGATGCCAGTTTCCTTGGCATCAACAGTTGGAAAGCAAGCTAATGATCCAGAGATGCCAGTTTCTTTGGCATCAACAGTTGGAAAGAAAGCTAATGATTGAGAGATGCCAGATTCCTCAGCATGTTTGCTTTTTTATAACAGCACTGTGCAGGGGGTAGGGTAACATATCACTTGGAAGATGTGAGTCCTCTTCAAAATCTCTCTCTCACTCTTCTAGGTTTGCAAGTCTTTTGTCAATTTTGCTTCCAGCCCACAGAGTACAACAAACAGTATACATTCATTCCTCTAGTGCAGGCACTTAAAGACAAGGGCTCAGACATCTGTAAGACTTCAAACTGCCATCTCTCTCAATTATGTCTTATCAGAGAATGAAACAAGAGTTGATAAACTGACATCACAGGGACCGTTTGTATGAATCCAATAAGGACACCGTTAAGTAATTGGCAAAAATTACATTTAACCTGAAACCTTTATTTTTTGTTTGCATTTAGAATTTCCTGACTGTTGTGGTCTTCCTTTGAGAAAAGCTCTCAGTCACGTCCCAAGAATGTGCCCCATCTGGCTTGTTCTTAGATAAGAAGAACATGACTTGCATTGGAGGGAGAGAGGAAGAACAGAACGCTGCACTGCATTTCAAACATATGAATTATTAACGCATTGGAACAGTACAGTGGGATGAAAAAAGGTGCAGACTGAGAACACAAGACAGAGAAAAGAGCTGTAAATTGCTTACGTACATGAATTCCCAACACTTCTGTTGTCCCCAGCACTGGCATGATTAATGACATTTTTGGAAGGTGATGGATTACTTTGCAAAATTAATGTTTCTTGCTTCATTAAAAGGACTCTGTTTTACATTTGCATTCATGGGCTTATAAAATTGTCACTTCTTTGGCTATCATCAGAAATCAGCTATGAAATTTTAAAAGTCATCAGTGATTATTAAATTCAGAACTGAGGGGGGGGGACATGCATTTTTGTTCTCTGAAGGTTCTTTGAGATCCTGCAAGTGCCAAAAGGAACATGCACTTCCCTAAAGTGAAGACGCTGATCACCAGCGATGATATGACTCTTTCCAGCAGAGACAGAGTATCTCCTTTATCTTTCAAAGAAAGAAGGTACCAGGCAATATGAAATTACATATTTTGAGGTCACTCTAACAGAGCGTCATTTTCTACAGTTGGCAGGGTTATTAATCACTGGGAGACCAAAAAGCTTACTAAATGATGGAAGCTACAATTTAAAATGAAAGGATAAATAGCATGTGAAGGAAGAGTTTTATATTAACGTTCTTCCCCCTTCTTGATGAGCCACTGTTCCTCAGGTTACCAGAGTGGGTTGCCATTTCCTTTTCCAGGGGATCTTCCCTGGAGATAGACTGTTTAACTTTGGGGGAGGGGGTGGTTACAGAATCCCAGGTCATCACCATTTTCTTTTCATGTGCAGCCTTGAGAATTTTCTACATTCTTTCTCAGAATTCCTTATTGTCTAACTTTTATGTATTACAGGGAAGCTGGAAAGAATGATCAAGTGTAAACACACACACACACACACACACACCATTCAAAAGAAAGACAAAAAGCAAGTGAGTGATCATATGACAGGTCTTGGAAGCAGCTGTTCACACACCTACAAGCTACCATCACCACTGGCAAATACTCCAAATATGTCCCGTTACAGAACAGCAGCCAAGAATGAAGGTCAAAGCTGAAGCCCTGAGACCCCTGGGAGTCCCTGACAACAAACTCATCCTCTATGACATCAAGAACTCCAGCTATTCGTGAAACATTTCTGCGAGGATCATAATACTTCTCTGCTACTTGGCTAGACAAAGGGGAATTCTGGGTAGACCTACACAAACTCAGGACTTCCCAGGTGGCGCCAGTGGTCAAGAACCCACCTGCCAATGCAGGAGACAGAAAAGCCACGGGTTCGATCCCTGGGTCGGGAAGATCCCCTGGAGAAGGAAATGGCAACCCACTCCAGTATCCTTGCCTGGAGAATCCCACGGACAAAGGAACCTGGAAAGCTACAGTCCACGGGGTCGCAAAGAGTTGGACATGACCAAAGCGATTTAACATGCACGCACACAAACTCAACTTTTAAGGGAAAAGTCTTCATCTAAGAAATTACGACTGTGCGTCAAATGGCTGTATAAAGATTTAAAAGATGATTAATGATTATAATACTTTATTCACTTCCACAACTATTCACATAAATGTCTATCAGTCTCTCTCGTAGAAAATAATTCTTCTGTGGGCGGAAATCACGAGACACTTACGCGGGGTCCCCAGAATCTAAGGTACTTGAATGATAAAAACTGCATGTGACAGACTTGTGTTGGCTGGAAGAAGAACCGGGGTAGACTAGGGCAGAGGGGATATTGTTGATGGAATGATATTTTTAACGTATCTTTTTCTCCTATCACACCAACAACCTTTCACTTCGATACGTCGTGATGCAATGGTGGTTCCAGGAGGCAATGAGCCCATGTCCCCCCAAACTCAGTGACTCCTGACGATATTAGAGCTGACATGGTAACTCCGTCTTCTGTCACTGTTAACATGTTAAGAAGTGGGTCATTCAGTACAAACGTCTGGCAATGTGACAATTAGGGCTTGCGTTTCTGCCATGAAGCCTTGCTTATCTCACCTTCCAAAAGCTTCCGTTGTGCTATCTATCAAAATAACGCTCCCGACCTCAAAAGAGTTGCTGTGAAGGTCAAAGAGAGATTTTAGGTGAAACTACTCTGTCAACTGCAGATGGTGACTGCAGCCCCAAAATAAAAAGATGCTTACTCCTGGGAAGATAAGTTATGACCAACCTAGACAGCATATTAAAAAGCAGAGACATTACTTTGCCGACAAAGGTCCATCTAGTCAAGGCTATAGTTTTTCCAGTAGTCATGTATGGATGTGAGAGTTGGACTATAAAGAAAGCTGAGTGCTGAAGAATGGATGCTTTCAAACTGTGGTGTTGGAGAAGACTCTTGAGAGTCCCTTGGACTGAAAGGGGACCCAACCAGTCCATCCTAAAGGAAATCAACCCTGAATATTCATTGGAAGGACTGATGCTGAAGCTGAAACTCCAATACTTTGGCCACCTGATGCGAAGAGCTGACTCACTGGAAAAGATCCTGATGCTGGGAGGGATTGGGGGCAGGAGGAGAAGGGGACGACAGAGGATGAGATGGCTGGATGGCATCACTGACTCAATGGACATGAGTTTGAGGAAAGGGAGTTGGTGATGGACAGGGAGGCCTGGCGTGCTGCAGTCCATGGGGTCGCAAAGAGCCGGACACGACTGAGCGACTGAACTGAACTGAACTCTGTCAACACCAAGACTGCATAAAAAACAATGAACGCCAAATAACCTTCTAACCTGTGGCTCAGTGGTTCAGCAGAGATTCTGCTTGGGATCCAGCCTCACCAGTTCAGAACTGGGATCCTATTGTAAGCCAAAGCGTAACCGCAGGGAGAGGGGAAAGACAGCCCTTTCTCTCCTTTTGACGCTCAGCTGGGGCTCTTTCTCAGGGGGTGCTGGCAAGGATCTCCAGAGAGATAACTCAATAGCCTGAGGGCAACTGGTGGTGGAGCCTGAGGTTCAACCAGATCGGCAAGAACCAGGAAGACTTCTCTCAGTGTGATGACTTGCTCTCAACCTGTCCTGAAGAACAAAGGACTTGCACTTTGTAAGAGCTCTCACCAAAAGTCCCCAACGCCTGGCTGCTGGCTGGGCAGGCTGACGCCGTATCCTGTCCATCATGAGTCACCAAGAGGCCCCCAGCAGACAGACCGCACTCCCGCAGGACTCCGCATTGAGTCACGTTGGCTGTTTTACGTTGGAAGAGCATGCGGTGGCTGTGCTCAGCTCGTATCATCTCCCTTGGGAAACGTCCACTCAAGCAACGGGACCCCTCCTCTGAGATCTCACACAAATAACTCTCCCCAGCCACTCCCTGGTGGACCGCCGTGGTCTGTTTACAAGACTTAGTTCTTACACCAGACTCTAAACCCCTCAGGATTTTACGGCCTCATCTCTGAAAT
Organism: Cervus canadensis; assembly: GCF_019320065.1. Classification (NCBI taxonomy): domain Eukaryota; kingdom Metazoa; phylum Chordata; class Mammalia; order Artiodactyla; family Cervidae; genus Cervus; species Cervus canadensis. Next base: position 11,295,723 of record NC_057419.1, read on the forward strand.
TGCAGCAATCCACAGATATCAGCTGAAATAAATGGAAGTGATTAAAGTGACATGCTTTTTTTTTTTTTTTTTTTTTTTGGTTAAATGGAGAAAGAGATCCAGCATCTACAGTCTGAAATTTACATGAAAATGAGCCACAGACAAGCCCTGCATCAATCACTCTTTACTTGTTGGCTGTCAGAGAAGATCACCTTTAGCCAACCGTCTCTCCCAGCATTGGGGAAATGCCTCAGCTCACCACTTTGAAACCATGTGCATGTCAAGTCTTTTAAAGATGTGGAGGGGACTCTGGGTCCCTGGTGGCTCAGTGGTAAAAATCCGCCTGCCAATGCAGGAGACACAGGTTCGATCCATGGGTCGGGAAGATCCCCTGAAGGAGGAAATGGCAACCCACTGCAGTATTCTTGCCTGGAGAATCCCATGCACAGAGGAGTCTGGCGGGCTACAGTCCATAGGGTCACAAAGAGTCGGACACGACGGAGTGACTAAACAACAGCAACGAGGTCCTGGGGGCACGTGGCAGCCTTGGTCGCTTGCTGAGTAAATCCAGAGCTGCCTAGTATCTGAACTAGCTGGCCTTCCTTTGCCATCTGCTTAGAGCTGCCAGGGGTACCGAGGTTAATGATGTCCCTTGACGCTACCTACGGTCCATCTCGCATACACTGTTTCAAGCTGGCTTCATAGTACAGTTGTCCCTTGAGAACTGTGGGCTTCCGGGACCCCCGTGGGTATCGAAGTCTGCGGATGCTCAAGTCTCATACACAGTGGCAGACTGCAGCTTGCTGGCTGTCTCTGCAGGGTCCTCAGCCCCAGATTCACCCAACTGCAGCTGGCAGAAGCAGCACACACCCAGCGCCGACTACATTTATGCACATAGATGTGCGTGTGTATTTGTGTGTATTTCACACGGGCAGTGAAGCCGCATGATATATATGTTTATGTGTATTTCACACAGGCAGTGAAGAAGCATGATATATGTGTCTGTGTGTGTGTCTGTGTGTGTGTATTTCACACAGCCAGTGAAGAAGCACGATATATATGTTTATGTGTATTTCACACGGGCAGTGAAGAAGCATGATATATATGTTTATGTGTATTTCACACAGGCAGTGAAGAAGCATGATATATATGTTTATGTGTATTTCACACAGGCAGTGAAGAAGTAGGATGTGTGTGTGTTTCACACAGGCAGTGAAGAAGCATGGTATATATATCTGTGTGTGCATGTGTGTGTATTTTACACAGGCAGTGAAGAAGTATGATATGCTTATGTATTAGGATCAAGATTCTAATCTTTTCACTGAAATCATCAGGAGAGATAAACTAAAACAAATAACAGAAAATGTCCTGACTCTCTGAGTGCTTCCTGGTCTAGAACGATTATTATTTTTAACTTGTATTAACTGTTTGTTTTTTTTTTTGAAAGGGGAGAGTGGGTTACAAAAGAGAAACAGACTCACAGACTTAGACACCAAACTGATGGTTACCAAAGAGGAAAAGGGCGGGGGGATTATCTCCCCCCTTAGGATTTTGGGACTAACATGTGTACACTACTCTATATAAAATAGGCAACTAACAAGGATGTACTGGACAGCACAGGGAATTCTACTCAGCACTCCATAATTACCTACACCGGGAAAGAATCGGAAAAAGAGTGGATACATGTACATGCATAATCCATTCACTTTGCTATGCAGCAGAAACTAACGCACCATTGTAAGTCAACTATGTGAAAGTCGTTCAGTCATGTCCGACTCTTTGTGACCCCATGGACTCTACGGTCCATGGAATTCTCCAGGTCAGAATCCTGGAGTGGGTAGCCGTTCCCTTCTCCAGGGGAATCTTCCCGACCCAGGGATCGAACCCAGGTCTCCCGCATGGCAGGCGGATTCTTTATCAGCTGAGCCAAGCAGACTTCAAGCCAAGCAATATACTGAGCTGAGTTAGGTATACTTCAATCTAAAATAAACATTAAATAAATAAAGGGGATAGTGGGGAAAAGTCTGAACTGAGAGTTGTGAAAGCTGGGTCGTATTTTTATTTCTACAGTCTATTACCTGTACATGACTGAATGAACAATTCCTATAGGAATCAAGCCATGTAACCTTCAAGAAGAAGGGGCTGAATTAGAAGATGTACCTGAAGGGAGGTGTCTGAGGCTGGGGTTTCCTGGAGGCAGAGGCTGAAAGGGGTGTCTCTGTGAACGTGATGGATGGGGGAAGCTCTCAGCGGAAGCGGAGGGGACAGAGGTGATGGCAGGCATGCCATCTCGGGGAGAGCCCTGAGAGGCTTGGCCCCATGCAAGTGCGGAGCATAAACTGAACCAGAGCTGATCCCAGCGAAAGGGCTGGCCTCCCAGATCCCCCCCGCGGTGAGCCAATGACCATGATTTGCCCTCATCAGGAAAGGAGGGTGCGCTACCCTGCTGGCAAGACGGTGCCCAGGGGCTAAAGGTCAGTCTCCAAGGGGGAGCAGCTGTAAGCTATTAGCAGCTGATCCAGGGGTCGGGGTAGGGGGGCGGCGGACTGGGGGCCAGAAGGTCACCAACAGCATCTCCTGAGATGGGATAAGCGGCTACGCCCCACATCCATTGCTTCAGGGAAGCCAAAGGAAATTACACATTCTCCTTAGATGGATGGTGCAAAAATAACTACAAGGTCGACAATATCCGTTTTATCAGTCTACCTCAGTAATGCTGGACACCTCACGCTGATCTGAGGTTTGAAGGACTTATGGATATCTTTTGATTAATGGGAAGAGCAAAAACTAGGTCACACTTAATAAATGCCATATGTTGACAGACAACCAGACTTTCAGAATATGGAATCCAGGGTGAGTGCAAAAGAAATGTGGAAAAGCGGCTGACTTCAGAACCCTCAATCGCGGCTTGGCGCTCAGACAGTGCACCAACAGGGCTCGGAGTTATGGAATAATTTGACAAAGCATCCCAACAGTTCAGTTCAGTTCAGGCGCTCAGTCGTGTCTGACTCTTTGCGACCCTCCATGGATTGCAGCACACCAGACCTTCCTGTCCATCACCAACTCCTAAAGTTTATGCAAACTCATGTCCATTGAGTCAGTTATGCCATCCAGCCATCTCATCCTCTGTCAACCCCTTCTCCTCCTGCCCTCAATATTTCCCAGCATCAGGGTCTTTTCAAGTGAGTCAGCTCTTCGCATCAGGTGGCCAAAGTCTTGGAGTTTCAGCTACAACATCAGTCCTTCCAATGAACACCCAGGACTGACTTCCTTTAAGATGAACTGGTTGTATCTCCTTGCAGTCCAAGGGACTCTCAAGAATCTTCTCCAACACCACAGTTCAAAAGCATCAATTCTTCGGCACTCAGCTTTCTTTATAATCTAACTCTCACATCCATACATGACCACTGGAATAACCATAGCCTTGACTAGACAGACTGGCATATGCTATTTCCCCCAGCATTACCATTCAGATACAAAACATCTGTCGATAATACGGATATGCTTCACTGATCATCTTCCCAAGCCCAACTCACAAAATTGTTTAAGAGTCAGCTTTCTGGAAAGCAAAAACAAGTCACACATAGGTACTTCTCCATTTCTGAGTTAAATCAAGCAATGCCCATTGACAGTGTTACAAGTTTCTTTACCCAGCCTGAAAGTTGTATGCCGATTTACTGGAACACACCAAGAAAGGTTATACAATGAAATCTGATGAATCTATTTAAAATATATATATATATATATATATATATATATATAAAATAACCTAACATAATTTTTTTAGAGCGGGACTAACTGCACCAACAACATTAAGTTTAACTTTTAAATGGAAGTCTCTAAATGTATATACACTTATGTTTTTTATTAATATGAATGAGTGAATGAAAGTCACTCAGTTGTTTCCAACTCTTTGTGACCCATGTACAGTCCATGGGATTCCCCAGGACAGAATACTAGAGTGGGTAGCCGTTCCCTTCTCCAGGGGATCTTCCCAACCCAGGAATCAAACCCAGGTCTCCCACATTGCAGGTGGATTCTTTACCAGCTGAACCACCAGGGATAATATACTGAAATGTATATAAATATATATACTACATGCAATATATAAAGTATATAAATATATTTCTCCTCTAACGATACACTGCACAAAGAAATCAATAAGTCCACAAGTATTTTCCAATATAGTTTTATAACGTTCTATAATGGTCACAGCAAGATAGGCTTTTAAATCATGTTCACTGAGGGATGGGATGGGGAGGGAGGTGGGGGGGGGTTCAGGATGAGGAACACACGTAAATCTATGGCTGATTCACGTCAATGTACGGCAAAAACCACTACAATATGGTAAAGTAATTAGCCTCCAATTAAAATAAATAAAAAAAATAAATCATGTTCAATGAGAAACACTTTATTAGAAGCAAGAAAATTTGCCATGCATAACCTAATGTTTGGGCTTCCCCAGTGGTAAACAGTCGGCCTGCTAATGCAGGAGACCCAAGAGACGCAGGTTCGGTCCCTGGGTCGGGGAGGAGGAAACTGCAACCCACTACAGTATTCTTGCCTGGGAAATCCCACGGACAGAAAAGCCCAATGGGCTACAGTCCATGGAGTCGCAAAACTGAGTGACTGAGCATCCATGCAAGCTAATGTTTCGTTTGCGTCAAAGTTAGAAATTCTTGGAGACACAGCCAGAGATCCAGCGACCCAGACCAGGAAACATGAAGGTGAAACTTGAGGATGGCCTTTCTTCCCAGAGACTTTCTAGCATGTCACTTCGATCTCACTGCAGGCCCAGCAGACACACTAAGACTTGAGGATATTCACCACAAGATCGTTGCTTCAAAACTCAGCCAGCCTGGGGCTGATTTGTGGCTGTCGAAGGCTTCTGATGTGCTAATTATTTGCTTACTTCTTCTGAGAGCAAAGGCTAGTCCTCTACACAGAATGAGTTAATCACCAGTTCCATTCTCTCTTCTGCCAAAACAAACAGCTTCCAATTACTGCGAGAAGAAAGCCTCTGATCTCTAATCAGTTACCTAAACCAGGCTCTTAGTGGTACTTGGAAGAGTGAATAATGTCCCATTAAGCAAGAATCTCTTTGCACTAATAAAATCCTAGAGCCCTAGGACCAGGGCCGCCAGCAACCTGCTACTTACCTTCCAAGACTCCATCCACTTCCCCCCATCAGGTCCCGAGATCTGGCCAAGAAATAGACTCGCTCACACTCTTTTATTCCACTCGGGCTACTTTTTCCTCAAGCCCTAGTCTACTGCACCTCCGCTGAGGATACCTAGGCATAGGAAGAGCAGGTTGCAGGTCTACTAATATTCACTGACAGGACTCTTCTCTGCGAAGCTCAGCTCCATCACAGCCGTGATGCTCAGAACCTGGGGAGACAGGTGGGGTGGCCACCAAGAATGTCCCAAGACAAGCGAGGAAGTCACTCTTCAGGCAAATGAGATTCACCCAAAAAGACACAGAGCTTCTTTCAGGCTTAGTGTCCCTTTTCTTTAATCTTCTAGTGAAGGACGCTCCAATGCTTAGGCCACCTGATGGGAGGAGCTGACTCACTGGAAAAGACCCTGATGCTGGGAAAGACTGAGGGCGGGAGGAGAAGGGGACGACAGAGGATGAGATGGTTGGATGGCATCACCGACTGGATGGACATGAGTTTGAGTAAACTCCGGGAGTTGGTGATGGACAGGGAGGCCTGGCGTGCTGCAGTCCATGGGATCTCAAAGAATCGGACATGACTGAGCAACTGAACAGAACAGAGAAAATAAGTGCAGGGCCCGGTTACTCCCAAGTGAACATGACAGTTATCAGATCTCTGAACACTAAGGACAGCCTATGAATAATCCCCAGGACAAGCGGGCGTAACCGCTGCCAGGGGTTGAACAATCCAAACCAGGGCCGGCCCCAGGGACACAGATCCGTGCACGTGGTTGAAGCTCAGAAAGAGCCTTGCAGCTTGGGGGTGACCGCGTGCCAAGACCACCACGATGGAATTCTCAGTGATCTCATTTCTGAGTCCGCATTCTGCAATGTGGATTCTGCTGGGCTGCTGAAGCACGTTCTGGAGATCTCCGCAGGCGTGATGCCTCTCACCTCCCTCTCCTCTCCAGCGAAGGTTCTGAGCTGCCTAACTTCCCTGGGGCCCCCCGGAGCCCCGGTCCTCCTCAACCGCTTCCTGCCTGACCCCCTCCCTCAAAGCACTGTCGCACTCTGCCCCCTGCAGGAACCTGAGAGTGGGCACAAGGAACGCTGGGGGGCACCTGCATGTTTAGTGGCGACCGTGCCCGTCCCACGCCGGGAGCTGCAAGCTGTGTTTGTGCACGACCAGCCAGAGGCCACAACGCCACAGGAATGAGCCTGTCGCCCATTCCTGGTGCAGGCACCTAACTGCCTCCGGTAAGGGGGTCTGAGCACCCTTGGGCGGTTGGGCTGCCCATCCACTACAGGTTGAGCAGGAGGAAGCGGAGACCCCTGGCTCGACTTCCTGACGTCGCTCAGTCATGTGCGACCCTTTGCAATCCCATGGACTGTAGCTTACCAGGCTCCTCTGTCCATGGGATTCTCCAGGCAGGAGTACTGGAGTGGGTTGCCATTTCCTTCTCCAGGGCAACTTCCCGGCCCGGGGATCGAACCTGGGTCTCCTGCATGGCAGGCAAGACAGTTTACCTGCTGAGCCAGCAGGGAAGCCTAACTTCCTGAAAGTGAAAGTCGCTCAGTCGTGTCTGACTCTTTGCGACCCCATGGACTATACAGTCTATGGAATTCTCCAGGCCAGAATCCTGGAGTGGGTAGCCTTTCCCTTCTCCAGGGGATCTTCCCAATCCAGGGATCTAACTGGGGTCTCCCGCGTTGCAGGCAGATTCTTTACCAGCTGAGCCACAAGGGAAGCCCAAGGATACTGGAATGGGTAGCCCATCCCTTCTCCAGGGGATCTTCCCGACCCAGGAATGGAACCGGGGTCTCCCACATTGCAGGCAGATTCTTTACCAACTGAGCTACCGTCTAGCTAACACAAGGCCCAACGCGTTGGCCCAGCAGCTGGCAGGAAAGGACACCAGGCGCACGCCATGCCTGAGCAAGTGTGCGTGCTCGTCAGATCCTGGGTATCCATGACGGTCAACACACATCCTGCGAGATTCCCTCGTGGGGCACCCATTGAGTACACCCCCACACAGGGCTCTTTGGGAGGTGGGCTTCCCTGCTGACTGAGACGGTAAAGAATCTGCCTGCAATGTGAGAGACCCGGATTTGATCCCTGGGTCCAGGAAGACCTCCTGGAGAAGGGGAAGGGCAACCCACTCCAGTATTCTTCCCTGGAGAACCCCATGGACAGAGGAGCCTGGCGGGGCCACAGTCCATGGGGTCACAAAGAGTCGGACATGATTGAGCAACTGACACTACCTCTGCCTCCTTCCCGCCTTTCTGAATCTGGCCCCAGCTTGGCCCTCGAGGGATGAGCCAGGAAATCCAAGCTGTGTACTGCTGGAAATTCCAAGTGAAACCTCTGGTGTTTGGGTGTAACACAGGCACTGCACAAGAGAAAGATGAACAGTGAAATCCACGCGAATGACTTCATCTTTAAATTATTCTTTACCGAGAACAGCGCTGGAGAGCACATTTAAAACACGGAGAAGCCAAGAGAGAAGGGTCACAGGAGAAAGAACAAGTTTGATAGTTTAGTTCCTTCCACAACACTTCTTACTCTTTAATAACGGACAGCACGTTTCTATGTGGCCCCGGGGCCAGAAAAAGAGGCAGCCGGTTTTGAAGTAAATTAACCCACTAACCTTGGAAGAAAAGCTATGACCAACCTAGAGAGCATATTAAAGAGCAGAGATATTACTTTGCCAGCAAAGGTCCATCTAGTCAAGGCTATAGTTTTTCCGGTAGTCACATATGGATGTGAGAATTGGACGATAGAGAAAGCTGAGCACTGAAGAATCGATGCTTTGGAGCTGTGGTGTTGGAGAAGACTCTTGAGAGTCCCTTGGGCTGAAAGGAGACCCAACCAGTCCATCCTAAAGGAAATCAGCTCTGAATATTCATTGGAAGGACTGATGCTGAGGCTGAAGCTCCAATCCTTTGGCCACCTGATGCAAAGAACTGACTCATTTGTAAAGACCCTGATGCTGGGAAAGATTGAAGGCAGGAGGAGAAGGGGACGACAGAAGATGAGATGGTTGGATGACATCACCGACTCGATGGACATGAGTTTGAGTAAGCTCTGGGAGTTGGTGATGGACAGGGAAGCCTGGTGTGCTGCAGTCCATGGGGTCGCAAAGAGTCGGACACAACTGAGCAACTGACTCGAACTGAACTGAAGGCTCAAGGCTGCTCCGGCCTCAAGGCTGCGGGCGAACCTTCCTCCAGCCTTACAAGCAGGCCAGGAACCACGAAAGAGAAACTGGGAACCACTATCTGCACCAGAGACAGCCTTCCGCTCCAGTTTATTTGCACAAGTGTGTGGGTGGCTGGGGTATCCCTGACAGAAGGCACTATTCCAAGCCCTTTCTTCAGCCCAGCCTTTCCCACCAGTTCACAAATCCCACCTGCAGTTGCCCCCTGCCTGATATCTCAGCATCCTTCCAGTTATTTAAAGAGGGGAGGGACTGGGAAGCTTGAGGTTTTATAAGGAGCGTGCACCTCTGTCTTTTCAAATCTTAAGGAAGCTTAATCCCTGCAATTTAGATAAATCAGATAGGCATTACCAGGTTAGGGTTAAACCTCCAAGAATGGCTTTGCAATTGATTGCAGAAACAGCAGTTATTAAGTCCTAACTGAGTAATTTGCAGCTTAGTTCACCCCCCACCCCCCAGCTAATTAAAATGTAATCAGGATTGTCTGGCAATGTGTATTCTGTCAGCAGTTTTTTCTTCCGAAGAGAAATCATGCCAAGAGACCACAAGAAAAGCCTTTCACGGGAATTGGCTTGATCTGCACTGTTTCTTTCGGGGCTGAAACTGTAAAACAAATAAATTACAGCGAGTGACAGTTCAATTTAAAGAAGGAAGGAAGGGAAGAAGAAAAAGAAAAGATAGTCTTTCTCCCTGGGAACAGGATGCCGTTTTATGTTGTTGTTTGAACAATAGGGTGGCATTGCCTCAGAAGAGCGACCGCAGGGCAGGGCATGGGGGCAAGAAACCAGGTGGCTGGGAGGGACCCTCTGCAGGGTGTCCGCGGAATTTCAGCGCATGAGACCACACCCCCCGGTCCCTTCCCTGAAGACCGAGGGGGATCGCAGAGTTCTCTGAAACCTACAGATGCCCCTTCTCTGCGAACACGCAGAACCGCGCGTACTCGGGCGCGTGGAGACTTGGCCAGCGGGTTCACTCTCTGCACATCCCAACTTTTAGCTCTCCGTAGGCCATTCCGGGCAAGGTTTCATTAGCTCTCTCACGCCAGAATGAACGGGGCTTGAAGGCTTTGGAGATTCGTCCCAAACTCCTCGGTCACTACGATGGCCCCCATCGCAGCTTAGTGCCCGGGAACCCTTGGAAGGCCCCTTTGACCCCGCGCAAGCGCGAGAGGCGCCTCGTTTATTTCAGAGGGGCTCAGCTTAGAAACTCACCGAGGAGCCGCGCGGCCCCTTTCTGGGAGCCGCAGTTTTCCCTGCGGCCAGAAGTTGCGATCTTGTAACAGGTGAACGACTTCAAGGCTAGAGAGGAGACGGCGAGGGCGAGAAGCGAGCACACGGGACGAATTGGGTTATACGCGTGAATGATTGCAGAGTGCGCGCGCTCCGATCAGCTGGGGACCGCGGCTGCGAGGCGCGCCTGGGGCCCGGCTCGGGAGCGGTTCCCGCGTGCCCATCGGCACCCAGGGTCCCTGAGTCAGTCCTCGCTGTGACTCCCCTCCACCCACTCACCCAAGTATCCCAGCCATCTACTGGCATCAAGCGGCCTGTCCCCTGACCCTTCTACACACGCAAAAGCGCCCCTCTACCCCCAAGCCGCCAGAACCTACAAGGGTTGGAAGAGATACCGGCCCCGGGAGTCCTCTCGGAACATCCGAACTCGGCGCCTCCAAGTCCCTTATCCGTTGCCATCTCTTCCCTTAGTCTCCACGCCATTCGCTGGCGACACCTAGAAGCTCTGGGGCTCCGAATTGGGGTGGCACAGTCACCTGCGGTAACCACCACCCCCCAAACACAAACTCGCTGGAAGACCAAGTGACCCCTGGCTGAGGCTCCAAGGGTGGACCGCGAGCTCCCGGCCCGCCGAGTGCGAAAGCAAAGCTCAACACAGACAAAAAAAAGTGTCGGCCGGCAGGGCACCTGCGGCGCCGGGACTGGTCGCGCGGGGTCCCCGGGCGCAGCGGAGCGCGGGCCTCGCTCGCTCTGCCCGCGGGGCGGAGGGCCCGGAGCGCCCGGGGACTTTGAGCGGAGACTGGCCACCGGCCCGCAGTCCCGCGGCGGAGGTGCCGGGGCAACTCACAAGTCCACAGCCCACCCCACTCCATCCTTGGAAGCCACAAACCCTCTCTCCCTTCCCAAGGGAAACCGCCTTTTGGTTTTCCCCGGGGAACAAGGGAGTTAGGTCGGGAGCCGGCGAGGGGCTGCAAAGCCGGGATCGCCCACCCCCGCTCCTCCCGCTCCCCAACGAAGGTACAACCCACCCCGCGCGTAAAGCCGGAACCCCGGCCGGCTGCCGCTGAGCGTGAAGTTTGAGCGGCGAGGCTGGAAGGCGCCCGCCCCGCAGCGCCAGGGGAGGACCCGGGCGCGCGGCGGTGCGTACCTGGAAGTGCTGGAAGAAGGCGGAGATGCGCGTGATCTGCAGGCTGAGGCACCTGGAGGCGCAGCGGGCGCGCTGGACGCTCCCGGCCGCCAGCGACTCGTCCAAGCGCCGGGCAGCGGCCGCGCCGGAGCCGGCCGCCAGGCAGCCTCCGGAGGCCGCCAGCCAGAGGCAGAGGGTCAGGGCCGCGCCGGGCGCCCCGGCCGCCATGGCTGCGGGTCGGAGGGCGCGCGGGCGCCGGGCGCTGGCCGAGCCTCCCAGCTCCGCACCGCCGCCGGGGATCGCGCGGCAGCTGCAACTCCGCTGGCAAAGTTCAATCAGGCCACTCCCGCCCCGCGCCCTCCCCCGGCCCCTCCTCCGTAGGGGCGGGGCGAGGGTGACAGGCGGCCGCGCCATTGGCTGCGAGGAAAGTGAGTGACGGAGGTGGGCGGGGCGGGCGGAGGGCCCTGGGCAGGTCCAAGGGAGCCAGACGCGCGACCGCCTGCGGAGCGCCCGCCGCGCGCCCCTCTCCTGGGGGACCGCTCCCCCGCACTCCGCCTTCGCTCCCTCCTGCCCCCCAGCACCCCCTCGCCAATCGGGCATCAACAGCAGGCCCCGGGTCTGGGTGTCAAGTGCTGGCCTGGGCATCAGGGCCTGGGACCCCACCTGGACGTGAGAACAGGTTAAGGATGGACGGAAGCGCCCCCCGAACTTGTGGGCTTCCATTCCCGCTTCCGACTCCGGTGGTCCCAAGTCCTACTCATATGATTTGGCGTTTGGATTTTCCCTCTTCCAAGGAGCGGAAGGGACAGAACTGCGCTGGGTGCAATAAGAGGAGACAGAGGCCATGCAGAGACGTTTGACCCCCCTCCCCCCAGATCCCCCATCCTCCACACCCCCTCCGCCATTCCTTCTTTCCTCATCCTTTGCCCTCTTCCTTCCTGCCTGCTTCCTTGCCTTTCTTCTTCCCTCTCTTCTTCAACTCCTTCCATTGAGACCTTTCACTAGTCCTTTCCTTCCCTCTTAATGAGCATCCATCACCTAGAAATTGATCCGGGCAGGTCGCTAGGAACATTTATGGAGGAGAAGGGGAGGAGATGAAGAGCAGGAGATGGTTGGATGGCATCACCAACTCGATGGACGTGAGTTTCAGCCAGCTCTGGGAGATGGTGATGGACAGGGAGGCCTGGCGGTCTGCCGTCAAGAGTGGGACACGACCGAGCGACTGAAATGATGACATGGTCACACACACCTTGTCCCCGCAGGTGTCTCTTCCAGTAAGGCCTTACCTGGCCATCACGACGGACCTATTCAAGACAGCAATCTTTCCTGCACCCTGCTCCTCTTTGCCCCCAAGTCTTTTGATTTGGCCCTGTGAGCAGCAAGACGGCCACCCTGTCACCTCCTGTAATCTGGCCTGGAGAATCCCCAGGGACAGAGGAGCCTGGTGGGCTACAGTCCGTGGGGTCGCAAAGAGTCGGACATGACTGAGCGACCAGGCAAGCACACCACACCTCTTGTGATCTTTCCCCACGTTCTTTCACCACCCATGCTCTCTGTCCAGAGGCGGACACACTGCATCGTCTGAACTACACCCCCTCCCTCTGACAAAGCTCTGTACTTCCCAGAGCTCCACGGGGAAGGGACAGTGCTCCAGCCCTCTGCAGATAGGAGATCCCACAGACAGCTGGGGTCTGAGGAAGGCTGAGCTCCACACCTGGGACATTTATGTAACACGATTGAGTCCAGAGGATGCAAGGGCACTAGCTGCGAGGTGGGACAATGGGACTCACACTCCTGTGACTGACGCGAGCTGGTCCTCAAGCAGGACTTCATGCACACGTTCTAAAGGGGGGGCCTCGGTTAGCACACCACCAAATGCAGCAGCAGTCCCGTCTAGATGCATGCAACCTGCTCAAAGACACAGCGAGAAGCCGGAGCCCACCGCTTGATCCAATTTCCAGTTCTCTCCTCCTAAAATTCCCCACGGTTTCCACCCTGACACTCTGAGATCTTCCTGTGAAATGATAGTGACAATGACAACCATCTGCCGTGATCCTTTCATACCCATTTTTTCTTTCACGTCATCTTCTGTGTATATTTCTTCATATCGTTCAAATCAGCAAGGCCAAGAAAATTAAATGTTTAGCGTGTTTCCCCCAGTGGGTTTCAAAAATCAAAGTTTCTTTGTGCAAAAGGCTCTGTAGGCAGACCTGGTCTCATGGCTTGTGTGACGTTAGAAGGATCCACACTTCGTTGAATGTTCATCTGTTGCGATCTTGATTTTAATTTTCAACGTGGCTCTCTGAATTTTCATTTTGCCCAAGGCCCCACAAATGACACAGCCAACCTCATCGGTAGCTTTTAGCATGACAGTTCTAAACGTGAGCTGGAACCATAAAAAGTTTAAACATGAGCTCACGTGAACTCATAAGTTTGCTGAAAAGATGTTAAGAACTGTGGATGGAGATCTTTTTAAAGCATGTTAAACATACTTCCTAAAGGTCATCAACCCTGAATATTCATTGGAAGGACTGATGCTGAAGCTGAAGCTCCAGTACTTTGGCCACCTGATGCAAAGAGCTGACTTGGAAGAGACCCCAATGCTGGGAAAGATTGAGGGCAGGAGGAGAAGGGGACGACAGAGGATGAGATGGTTTGATGGCATCGCTGACTCAGTGGGCACAAGTTTGAGCAAACACCTGGAGATGGTGAAGGACAGGTAAGCCTGGCGTGCTGCAGTCCATGGGTTGCAAAGCCTGGGACGTGACTTACCGACTAAACAACAACAAACACACTTAAATATTGAGTAAGAGCAAAGAAGAGCATCTTCTTGGAGACCCCAATCAGGAAGGTGTGTTGAGCCTTAAGTCAATGAATGGAGGACAAACATCTGAACACAGGACTTGTCTTCTGAATGTTATCACTTTCATCTGGGAATTACTAAAAACATTTCCAAAAGCTGTAGCAGATCCTTCTATGGAGTTTGCGTTTTAAAGTTAAGTGAAGACCTGGTCTCAATGAAGCCAAGGATATCATGCATGCCTATATTTTCTTACGGTATGTTTGATTTATAACTTTGCATGTTATATCATTAAATTTATATTCCAGAAAGTGAAGTGACAAGGACAAGCATACTGAGCTTTTAAGTGTTCAAAGGGATCACTGTATTTTTTTTAACAAAGCAATATGTTTGCTGCTTATATGTATGACATAGCATAGTCATTTCCATGAATAAATGCATTTTATGATAAACTACAAAAGAACATCTAGTGAGCGGCACAGGAAGCTTAGGTTTAAACGTATAGGGTCTGCTTTCTTATGCATATGTTACAATAGTACTTGTGGTTATATAGCTTTCTTCTTTTAGAAGTATCACAGACATCCTCTATGATTATGCTAGTCTTTTTCATGTTCTTTATTTTAATTGCAGTTGAAAGTCACTTTGAAAAGAAAGCATTTTGGTAAAGTCAGAGTAATGCTCAAAATCTAGTATTTTACTCTGTTCACATATGTCCAATCTATTATGCAGCTAACCTTTTGAGTTGGCATCTGCGTGCATGCTAAGTCACTTCAGTCATTGTCTGACTCTTTGCGACTCCATGGACTGTAGCCCGCCAGGCTCCTCTGTCCATGGGATTCTCCAGGCAAGAATGCTGGAGTGGGTTGCCATGCCCTCCTCCAGAGGATCTTCCCAACCCAGGGCTCGAACCCTCATCTCTTAGGTCTCCTGCACTGGCAGGCGGGTTCTTTACCACTAGCGCCACCTATGAAGCCAGAAATTCTCTAACTGTTGACATGGCTGTTTAAGCCACACCCTACGTTAGTCAAGACCAAGTGCCCGGGAGGGGAACCTGAAGTATGTCCGGAAGGAATGATGACTGATAAATGGCTGAGTGGGACTTGTCCAGGTGCATTAGTAAAAAAGCGCTTAGTATGTCTTTCCTCAAAGCCAAGGTGGACCTGATCATCAGAATTTGTCTGCAGAAGAAATGAACCTTGTAATGACTTCAGTGGGACTTGGACAAAACACCCAATCTATGAAAGAGAATCTAGGGAAAAACCCATGGTTAACTCCTTGATGAACTCCATGAAAAAAGAGCAGAATACACGGCCTGTCTCAGGTTACTGAGAAACAGGTTACTTGAAACAGAAAACAAGGCCCCCATTCCCAGTTTCTAAAAAGTTAGCGATGCTTTTCCTGCAACTGATTTAGGTTATCCACTTCTTCTCTCTTTTACCTTTTTTTTTTTTTTTAAATCCTTAATCAGAGAGGCTTACTAAAGGTGTACTCTAGGACTCCCATCCAGAGATTCTGGGTCAGCCTGTGTGAGATAAAGCCGCCGTGGACTCTCAGCTTTGAAACACCACCTCCTGAAGCTGCAAAAAGTGAGTCAAGGATGGGTTTGGGAGAAAACTGAGGCGGAAAACACGCGCTCCATTTAAAATGGAGCAGAAGCTTTGATTGCAAGAGTATGCGTTTGTTTCTTCATTTTAAGGACTTTTTTTTGGTATGTGTACTGACGTGCCTGTCGACTTCTTAATAATCACACTGATATATTTTCCCCAGAAACGTTTAGCCAAGACCCTCTTAGACTCATTTTGGGGGGGGCGGGCAGCAGCTTGTCTTTTTAAAGGCTTTTCAGTGGCATTCGAGAAGGATAAACTGTGTAGGAGACAGTCACACTCTTTTTCGGACGTTCCCCTGTTGGAAAAGCAAATTGAGAATCCGCTCTAAAACTGGAGAAGACCAGTGCTTTAATTTGATGGCATTTGTGAGCTGTCGTGAGTGTGGTCCATGGTCATCGGTTATGGGTCATAGGGGACGGTGAAATGCGGGCAAGGAACTCACATATGGTGCCCAGTTTCCGTCTTAATTGGGGCTTTTCCTGGTGGCACAGATGGTAAGAAATCTGCCTGCAGTGCAGGAGACATGAGTTTGATCCCTGGGTCAGGATGATTCCCTGGAGGAGGAAATGGCCACCCCCCACTCCAGTCTTCTTGCCTGGAGAATCCCCTGGACAGAGGAGCCTGGTGGGGCTGCCGTCCATGGGGGTCTCAGAGACTGAGACCACTTTCCTTTTCCCTTCCAATGGCTCTCATTTGATGATGCAGTAACAAGCCTCTTCTCTCAGAAATGGCAGTCAACACCCAGAGAAATGAAGGCTGTGTTTTAAAAATTAGAAATTAGCATCATGAGAAGAACCAGCAACCAGGAAGTGAGCTAGGCTAGAGCCTTGGCCCACTCTCACCTCGACGACTTTGTGCCGAGTTTTCAGGATTCGGCGGCCAGATCTCTTCTGAAGATCACCCTTTTTCAAGTATGCCTTCCTCCTCCCGGGCAGATTTCATTCTCTTCTGCTCAGCTTTGCCCCTCAAAACAAGAAGAACTGAGTGGATAAATCATCAAATCTGCATCCTTCGTAACATGATTTCAGGCAAGGATGGCGTGACCACCCCCCCATCTCTGGGGCTGTACCCATCCGCTCCTTCATGGCAGCTTTAACCACCGACAAATGAAAATTATAGCTTTCTGCCCTGGGGTCACTGAACATACACTCTGCTTTTTGGAGCGGGACAACCGTGTCCATCTGCCGCGATCTGCTTTCTTTTATCATCTTGCAGTGGAAACAGCCTACTTGGAAATAATTTTAGCTTCCTTTTTTTTCCTCTTCAGCAGGATTATAAAAATTCAGCTGCACTAGACACAGGTTTAAAGGTATTATTTTTAATCACCTCGATGTTTACTGAGATGTTACTGAAAAACATCAGAAAGGTGTTTGCTATTACTTTTTGTGGGCGAAGGCATATTTTAAGGAAGATTTTTGCAAAATATACAAAGAATTGTCAAATGTCAAGAATTCGTCTGCTTGCTTCCCTCCCTTCCCCCAAAGTCACCATCAATCCATCGATTAGTGTTAAATATGATACCTGTTTTGTAGTCATGCTAAGAGCCTGTTCTACATTAAGTGATTGCTACACTGTTATTCTGTCCCTGCCATAGTTACTAAAATTTAATTACTAAAAAGTAAAGTGTGTTAGAGTGTGAATTTTTACATTTCAAGGATCAGTTGTATGGTGATGAAGATGTTCGACTGTGAATATTTTTTCCCTCCCAGCCCCTCTGCCCCAGGAGATTTTAACTTTAGCTTATTTGAGGACTTCTGTTGATTTTAAGTGTCTCATTGAGCATAACAGCTTCTGGACCTTACAAGGAACACAGAGTTTTTTTTTAAAAACCCAGTGGTTTCAAAGAATGTTCAGTGTCAGTCAAGTTGAACACTTGTCTCAGTGACCAGGGAAATTAGCTGATTTTTCCCAAATTTAAATGCTGGCAACACTACAGTGAACAACCAGAAAGAGCCAGGGTCCTCATGTCTGATTTTACATGGGAACCATAGATATTGAAAAACATACACATAGCCATAAAACAAATGCTACGTAACAGCCAAATGAAAAAGACTAAAATATCAAAGGTAATTTTTGTACTTCAGGTTCTTGACCAAAATATTACTGGTTTCTTCCCAAACATGCATTTTGAGAAGCATAACCAACTTCGTAGACATGGAAATTATGCAACTTTAACCAAAGTTACAGAATTTGAACTTTCCTTGTGGCTCAGCTGGTAAAGAATCTGCCTGCAATACGGGAGGACATGGGTTCAATCCCTGGGTTGGGAAGAGATCCCCTGAAGAAGGGAAAGGCTATCCACTCCAGTATTCTGGCCTGGAGAATTCCATGGACTTTATAGTCCATGGGGCCACAAAGAGTCAGACATGACTGAGTGACTTGGTTTTTTTTTTATGATATAACCTTTTCATTTCACACTTCTGAAGGACCTACTTTTCATGGGAAAGGAATAATGAATTTCTCAGTAAAATTCCTATTTAACACTTGGTAAAATGACACTCCTTTAGCTTTTTGAAATGAAGCTCAAATAAATAATCATACTTTTTATTCTGATTTTCATCCCCAGACATGAAAGAAATCAACACAGGTGCTCTTTAGAAATACTGAAGCTCTGTTCTGTTGACAGACTTAAGTGGGGCTGTTCTTTGATGCTGTTAAGCCCATGGAAATTTACATTGAGCCATGTACATACCAGAGGTTTGGATAGACCTTAATCGGAAAAAGAAATGAACAAGGCAACTTTTAACAGGAAACAGCGCCACATGGCGGCCATCCGGATAAAACGCGACAGCTTGGTTCAGTAGCTCAGTCATGTCTGACTCTTTTGCAGACCCCCATGGACTGCCCACCAGGCTCCCCACCCTGGCGACGGCAGTCAACTATCCCGTCTGATAACCTGGTTTGAAGACTGCATTGTCAACTACAAAGCATAAATCCAACTGGCGTAATCATGTACCCTCCTCGCCTAATACCAGCTAGACTCATTCCACTGCGGACTTGAGCAAGGGGACGGTTTCCCGCATAACTACAGTCACGCTGAACTGAACCGGGGAAATGTGCAAAGCTGTCTTCAGATTAATTTTAAGCATGTCTCTGCTCACTGTAAAACTAAAAGACAAAGGCAGGACTGTGTGTGTGAATTATATCCGAAGTACGTCCTGGTTTGGAATACCTCTGCAGCTCACGCATCACATGGCTTGTTCAGATTGTGGATAAAATTCAAGGCCAGGGAAAACGAAAAGAGACAGGCTTTATCTTTGGTGTCTGCAAACGGAAAGAAGACCCAGACACTGCCTTTCGTCACTCCATGGGCACTGCATGCTTGATGAAGCAACACTCAGAAGGTTAGAATAAACACATTTGAGGAACTCAGGGAAGCACCATGATACTCTGGAGCCAAGGGAAAAGACCCATGAATGGAACTAAGGCCTGAATTAATATTTTTCTCTTCTGAATCCACAAATGTCAGTAGCTCCGTTGTGTCTGACTTTTTGCAACCCCGTGGACTGCAAGGAGATCCCACCAGTCCATCCTAAAGGAAATCAGTCCTGAATGTTCATTGGAAGGACCGAGACTGAAGCTGAAACTCCAATATTTTGGCCACCTGATGCAAAGAACTGACTCATTTGAAAAGACCCTGATTCTGGGGAAGATTGAAGGCGGGAGGAGAACGGGATGACAGAGATGGCTGGATGGCATCACCGACTCGATGGACATGAGTCTGAGTAAACTCCGGGAGTTGGTGATGGACAGGGAGGCCTGGTGTGCTGCAGTTCATGGGGTCGCAAAGAGTTAGACAAGACTGAGCGACTGAATTGAACTGAACTAATGGACTGTAGCCCACCAGGCCCCTGTGTCCATGGGATTCTCCAGGCAAGAATACTAAAGGAGCAGGTTATTTCCTCCTCCAGGGGATCGTGCCAACCCAGGCATCGAACCCAGGTCAGCTGCATTGCAGACATATTCTGAGCTACCGGGGAAGCACTCTGAATCCACAAGGGCTTAAAAAAAAAAAAAAAAAGCACACCCTGGGACCAAAACAAAAATGTTTTGTTGTACGTCCAGAATTCTCTATCATGGCTAACTGGAACCAGCTGGAGAATACTCTGATACACTCCGGGTGCTTCCAGGAGTCAGAAATCAAAGGTCATTCCCTCTCCTCCTCTGTCCATCCAGTAGCCTCTGGACCACATGTACCGCCTTCTCACACAAAAGGCTGAATTTGAATTCCAGGCGAGGAATGCTAAGCCCTCTTTGCTTGTTTTCTGAGCAAGCTGTGCTTCTCCGGGACACAGGCTGTCGAGAGTGGGCTCTCAAAGCTGGTAAGCGGGGTTCCCCTCGTGTGTAAGTGGGATTCCTAGCGGGGCCGTGTTCCCTGCGGTCCTTCTGGCTGTTGAATCTGACGTAGAGTGAGTCCTTGTTGACAATGCAGCAACTTCTCAGCTCAAGAAGAACTTAAGGGAAGGCACGGACAGGAACTCCATACATCCCTTTCTCTTCTCCTGCAAACACTTAGTAGCTACCATTCTGGATGATTCTACAGACACCAGTCATCCTAGAGATATTTATTTTCAGCATCTTGGTATTCGTCCCGCTCTTTCTATGTGAGACTAGGAAATGTTCAATTCAGAGCAATGCTGCGGGTGGACCTGTTCCTGGGTCACTGATCCAGAATAAGCCAGTTAAGACGAGATTGGGATGTTAACAGCCAGCTGACTCTGTCATATTAGCGGGATCTTACTAAGTGAATTACAGTTTCCTGGCTTTACTATGGACAACGAAAGTGATCTAAGCCCCTTTCTGTTTTTTAGAGAATTAGGTGCACATGTTCAATGTCAGTTTAATGCCAAATCTACATAGAGGTTTTTCCCTCTCTGCCAAAGTAATTAACTGAAATTATACCTGCATCAACAAAAATTTTAAAGTCATGACTTCACAATCGCCTTTTCCGATACTAAGGGATTATGAGAAATGACGTAGTGTGAAGACTCAAAGGGGTGAAAAGTATCAGTTCAAAATCGATCTGGGGTTGAAATCACAGCAGGAGCAATGGCAAAACGTGCTATCCACACAAATTCCTTCACTTCTCTTCGTGTCTGTGTCTTTGTCTTGTAAAACAGAGATTATAAAGGAAACTACCTCCCAGGGCTATTCTCAGGTAATGGTCAAGAATCCGCCTGCAGTGAAGGAGACCTGGGTTCGATCCCTGGGTTGGGAAGATCCCCTGGAGAAGGAAGTGGCAACCCACTCCAGTATTCTTGCCTGCAGAATCCCTTTGGACACAGGAGGGCTATAGTCCATGGGGTCATAAAGAGTCAACTAACACTTTCACACTTCTACTTAAATACTTGTAAAAGATTAGGTACAGACCTTCAGTTAATAATAAGTGCCCAAACTGGTCAAGGTAAATATAGCATTCACAGTATTAACCAATGGATTTATAACATACATTTTGGTTTTAACTATTCTTTCAGTGCCTAGAGGATCCCACGGACAGAGGAGCCTGGCAGGCTACAGTCCGTGGAGTGGCAAAGAGTCGTACACGGACAATCGACTTTCACTTCTTCTTTGCTCTTTTTGTATAAGTTTCATACCTAGGTTTCCCCCATGCTGCAGGCCACGGGGTCGCAAAGAGTCAGACGCGACTCAGCGTCAGTTCAGTTCAGTCGCTCAGTCTTGTCCAACTCTTTGCGACCCCGTGGACAGCAGCACGCCAGGCCTCCCTGTCCATCACCAACTCCCGGAGTCTACTCAAACTCATGTCCATCGAGTCGGTGATGCCATCCAACCAGCTCATCCTCTCTCGTCCCCTTCTCCTCCTGCCTTCAATCTTTCCCAACATCAGGGTCTTTTCCAATGAGTCAGTTCTTCACATCAGGTGGCCAAAGTATTGGGGTTTCAGCTTCAGCGTTAGTCCTTCCAGGGAATATCCAGGACTAATTATCCTGAATAATCAGTTTTCCAACCTCGACACTATTGACACTCAGGGGTAATTTCCCATAGGGAGCTAATCTGGCTTCTACCCGCTAGATGTCAGTAGCATCCACCCCACCCCCCAACAGGGACAGCTAACAAAACTGTTTCCAGAGAGTACCTCATGTCCCCTGGGGGCAAAATGACTTCCAGCTGAGAACCGCTGAGTTACAACAATGCCTCTTTAGTTTGGAAGAGTCAGTTCCCAGTAATGGAAAGGTAAAGATGATTTTTAAATGAGCGCTGAAATGAACATTAGCTTCTGAACACAAAAATGAAGTTCACTTTCCAAAATGATTTCTCAGAACAACTCATTTGAGATTCACGTTGATGTATGGCAGAAATCAGCACGATATTGTCAAGCAAATATCTTGCAATCAAAAAATTTTAAAAACTGAATGGCTCATTTGACAATCTATTGTGGTTCAGTCGCCAAGTCATGTCTGACTGTTTGCGGCCCCATGGACTGCAGCACGCCAGGCTTCCTAAATGATGGCAGACTAAAGAGAAAAGCAAATACCCAGGTACAACTCACAGGTGCCCGTCCAGAGTATTCAACATAAGCAGTCCAGCCACAGATATTATCCAAAAAGAACCTGCACGGCAGACGTGAACACCAGAGTCGCTTTTCGACACCTGGTCAAACACTCTACTTGACTTTAAACACCCCCTCTTTAAGTGCTTGCAGTATAAAATTTCATCGTCGTGGAATTAGATCATACATTTTTTTTCCCCTTTATTTAACTCTTTACTTCTCAGTCAGTTTTATTGAGGTATATTTACTAAAATAGAATTGACTTACAGAAAATAACAATTTGTACACTGTAAATGGGCAATTTGACTGGGAAGACATAATTTTGCCTTAAAGTATGCAGCTGTGTGACTACCAATTCGACTGTCATCTAGAATATTTCCAGCAGCACACACACTTCTCTTATGCCCTCCTGTATCCATTTCCTGCCCTTACTCCCTGCCTTTGGCAACCAAGGATCTGATTCCTGTCCTTCCGTTTCTGTGTTTGCCAGAACGTCATATAAATGACAGTAGGCAGTGTTTGGCTTTTTTCTTTCCCCCCCCCACTGAGCACAATGCCTCTGAATTAAACATATTCGGAGCAGGAGCAGTTTATTCCTTTGTTCATGCAAGGTTTATTTTTTAAATTTTTATTTCTTTCTTTATGGCGGTGCTGGGTCTTCTTTCTATGGAGGCTTTTCTGTAAGTGTCGGGGTGTGGGCTACTCATTGGGGTGGCTTCTCTTGTTGCAGGGCCGGGGCTCTAGAGTGGGTGGGTTCAGTAGTTGTGCCTCGAGGGGTGGGGGGCTCTAGAGCACAGGCTCAGTAGTTGCTGGGGCCGGGATTTTGTTGCCCTGCAGTACGTGGGGTCTTCCCAGACCAAGGATCGAACCCGTGTATCCTGCATTGGCAGGCAGATTCTACACCACTGAGCGATGAGGGGAGTCCCTATGCAAACTTTTGGAAATTATGATGGGGGCGGGGGGGACGTTGGGTCAGGGCTCTGTTTACTAACAGCAGAATTAGGTGACATTCTTGAGACTTGAAACAAATGGAAATGCACCGGACCACGTGGTTCTCTCTGCTTCCCAGCATGCAATTGGGCTGATTTAAAAGCAGCAGCCCCTGGTCACAGCTGCCTGCAGGGGGCAGCAAAGGGCTGGGTGGCAACACCAACCTTTGCACCCAGAGTCGGAGAAATGGAACCCCCCGGCGGGAAGCTCTTTCCTTGGGGAAACTGGTTTCGTCGGCTCAAAGCTTCAGAAGGCAACCCGGATTCACCCTCCAGCAAAACCTGAATTAGACTCAGAGAAGTGAGGAAGTACCCAAACCAGTATCTGACAGGAGAGAACAAACCCAGGCTGAGATCAGAGATAAATCCTGAACTAGAGACCAGACAAAAGACTCCTTCAGTAAAACACACAATGCATTCACTTAAGTGAAAGATATATGCAGTTGCATTAAAAATTTACAACACAGTGTTCATCAAAAACGTCCTAGAGAAAGAGAGTCAACACAAAGTGGAAGAAAATATTTTCACAGTACAACTGACAAAATACTAGAATGAAAACTAGGGAATGGATTCCGACAAATCAATAAAAGTAGAATAAACAGACCAAAAGGAAAATAAGCAAAAGTTATGAACAAGCACGCACAGATGAAGAAACACGTATTTTTAAAAGATAAATGAAGAGATACGTCATTGATGACCAGGAAAAAAAATATCTAAAATAAGACCAAAGTGAAGGCACTTCCTTGGTGGTCTGGTGGCTAAGACCCTACCCCCCGCCAGTGCTGGAGAACTGAGTTTGATTCCTAGTTGGGGAACTCGATCCCACAGGCCACAACTAAGACTTGGTACTGTCGAATAAATAAATAAAAATACATATTAAAAAAAAAAGTACAGAGGGGATGTGATCTCATACCCTTTCTCTCTCTTACCACTGAAAGCCTGCCCAGGCTACCTCTTAAAGAGCAGGTGCCTCCAAAGAAGCTCTTATCCCCGACTGGTGGGGCTGTAAACTGATGTAAATGATCAGGGAGACAGGTCAAGCATTCCCTTAGGCAACCAACCACTCACATAGCTGATGATCTTGTTACCGAGTCCAAGCTAGCTCTGCTTGCTGCACGAGAGGCCAATGAATCCGAGAGAGAGGTGCTGAGGCAAGGAAGAGATTTTAATCGGGGAGCCAGCTGACCCCGAGAAGATGGCAAGCTAGTGCCTCAAAACAATCATCTTATGGAGCCTGGGTGCCAGGTTCTTTCACAGATCAGAGATGGGGGGAGGTGAGGAAGCAAAGTGAAAAGGCCATTCATCTTTCAAACATCCCCTGGAATGGCAAGCCTCAGGCAGGGGATGTGTTCATTTCTTCCTTCCTGCTATCTGCAGGTGGACAGGGTTCTGAACAAAGGCACTTTAGTTTAACAGTCAGGCAGAGGGGCAGGGTCCTTCTAAGCAGGCCATTACGTACGATTACAATCACAAAAGCAACGGAAAAGCAAGCCAAAGAAACAGTTCCAACATGGAGTCAGAATTGGCTTCTTCTCTGCAACCATCAGTCACAGCCCTGGGCAACCCAACAGAAGCTAGAGCATGTGTATTGTAAAAACTACAGACGAGTCAGTTTTTAACAGCACAGCTTGAAAGGAGCAGGACCTTGAAACCCAATAAAATGTCCATCCGTGGAACAAACTCTCATGTATTTACGTGATGAAGTAGCATATAGCTGTCACAAGAAATCAATTACCATAAAAATATAGCAGCAGAGTGAAAACAACCTCAAGGAGATTAATATGGCAGGCTATCATTTCGATAAAGGTAAAGATAACTAGAATACACATTACTTAATTATTAAGCATGCATATGCCATAAACCTATATTAAAAAGAAAGAAAAAGGACTAGTTGACATAGATTGCAGAGTTACGGTGAAGAAAGCCAAGAGGGCTGGTTATCTGAAAAAGACCTAGCTTTTTTTGTTCGTAATAAGCTTTTCTTGTGTCTGATATACTCCTTAAGAATAATTAATTAAATAGCTAGCTGAAGACATAAAAGGGGCTATCTCTGGAATATGGTGAAAACGTCATGGACCAGAAAGTATAATTCATTCAACTCCATGTTCCTGAAATTTAATTTTAAAAATATAATGAAGTAAAATTATCAGCGCCAGATACTCGATGTTTATTTAAGCAGCAATTCAGAGCCCCAGGCCTTCTAGAGCAATATTAAATGTATTCTTTGTTGAAAGAAAGAGTCAAAAAGCAATTCTTTTCTTCCGCGTGCCAAGCCAGAGAAGAATAAGGCTTAGTCGTCAAATGTTATTCTTGGGAAAAGTGAGGAACAAAAAAGTAGCGTTCAAATGACTGAAGAATGTTGATCCTGAGAATGCAATAGCTCCCTCCAGACTTTGGTGAACTGTTTCCAGTCCCGAGGAAGGCGATATGTCACTGTGAGAAAAACCTAAGGGTAAATAGTATAAAACTGTGAACTGGCTTACTGGAAAAGACTCAACAACTGAGGTTTCAACAATGAGCAAGCGCAGGCCAACGCCCATGACACGGTCTCCTTTGCACCTCCCACCTGCCTACCAATAGGGGACACCTTGCTTCTAAGCTCATCGTTCTCGTAATAGAGGAAATTTTAAGGCTACCCATGAAACAGAGGATATTTAAAGGCATGGGCTGAATGAGGTCACACAGGGTGCAAGGATGGACATATGTAAAAGGGAAGAGCTGCAGGAATTAATTATGAACCTCCAGGGTGGCTCAGAGATAAAAGAATCTGCCTGCCAATGCAGGAGACTCAAGAGACTCCTGGGTCGGGAAGATCCCCTGGAGGAGGAAATGGCAACCCGCTCCAGTATTCTTGCCTGGGAAGTCCCGTGGACAGAGGAGCCTGGCGGGCTATGGTCTATGGGGGTCACAAAGAGTCGGACATGCATGAGCAACTCAGTACATGCAAGTAAGCACACGTATTAAAGACGACTGCGTTCCAGAGAAACAGCTCCTACACTAACAAAGCCTTCCCAAGACTCCTTGGTTGGTGATGTCTGGAAACCCCAGACCAGTAATCCAGAGCAAGTCTCCAGTTACGTAATATTAGGGAGAGATATGTTCCTGATTATATCTGAGTCAGATATAACCTGTGCTTAGTCGCTCAGTTTTGTCAGACTCTTGGCGACCCCGTGGACTGTAGCCCGCCAGGCTCCTCTGTCCACGGGAATTCTCCAGGCAAGAATACTGGAGTGGGTTGCCATGCCCTCCTCCGGGGAATCTTCCCCACCCAGGGATCGAACCCAGGTCTCCCACATTGCAAGCAGATTCTTTATTGTCTGAGGCACCAGGGAAGCCCCAGATATAAACTAACCTAATCTAAATCCTATCAGACTTGTGAGGGTTTCCCATTACTGTGATATTACCAAGCTGTTTTCTCCTTGTGTGTTAGACTTACCTTTCTTCCTGATTACTTGAGTGAGTTTCAGGAAAAGACTCTCTTCAAACATGACCTATCTCATCCTACTGGGAGACCATTTATTATTAATACAATACAGGAACTGTGATGGCTAATTCCATGTGTTGACTTGACTGGGCTAAGGGAGGCTCAGATGGGTGATAGAAACGTTATTTTGGGGGGATTTCCCTGGTGGTCCAGTGATTGAGACTCCAGGCTCCCAATGCAGGGGGCCCAGTTTCTATACCTAGTCAGGAAACTAGATCTGGCGTGCTGCAACTTAAATACATATATACATATCCTGCATGCTGCAATGAAGATCAAACATGCCACATACCACAAGTGAGATCCAATGTAGCCAAATAAAAAAGATATATTAGAGGGGAAGAAAACCCCTTAAACTGAGGCTGTGGTTTTAATATGGTGCTTGAATACACCTCAAGTCTACTTGGACTCAGTATGACTATAATCACCACCCTGGTTACAACTCAGCTGGACTTTTTTCTGTATTCTAAATGCGTGTGGGCATTATTTGTTTCCAACCTCACAAGATTTCTAAAAGATAGTTTAAAAGCCATTCTGGAACCGCCACCCCAGACTTTACCATAACAGTCACTGACTGTATTGATTTTAATTTTTCAGGCTAAATGACTAGTCTAGCAACTGTGAAATGTACGTGAAAAAGAAACTGTTAGTTCAAAATAATGTAACGAAACTTGGGATGTAAAGATGTTGGTGGGTGGCTATTCGCTGGGTTTCCAAGCCTAGCAACCCACTCTGGTATTCTTGCCTGGAAAATCCCATGGATGGAGAAGCCTGGTGGGGCTACAGTCCATGGGGTCGCAAAGAGTCGGACATGACTGAGTGATTTCACTTTCACTTTACTTTCACTCTCTGAGCCTAGCAGGAACATTAACCTGACCGACGAGGAAGGGCCAAAACAAAAGGCGTGGTACTTTTTATGACACTCTCATAATGTCGATGCTTACAGATGCAAAATGTGAGGTCTGCAGTTATATCTATTTATGAAGCATCAGTAGATGGTTTAAAACATTTTGAGTTCTGTGACTGTGACCTACCGACTGTATGTGTTAAAAATCTCCATCCTCATAGAGCTATTCACTGAGTCTGTCTCTGTATATTGGTATGGCATTTAAACGAAGGGCTTCCCTGGTGGCTCAGATGGTGAAGAGTTTGCCCACAGTGCTGGAGACTCAGATTTGATCCCTGGGTTGGGAAGACCCCCTAGAGAAGGAAATTGCAACCCACTCCGACATTCTTGCCTGGAGAATCCCAATGCACAGAGGAGCCTGGCGGGCTATACAGTCCATGGGGTCCCAAAGAGTCGGACACGACTGAGCAAGTAACATGTCACTTAAATATTTAGAAGATGTGGTTTCCCTGCACTACATCTTGTATTCCCTAAGAACAACCCATTAGTTCACTATCTCTTATTAATACATTCTTACAGTTTATATGCTTCATTTGCAAATAGAACAGTCAAATTAAGGGGTCACTGGACCTTTATGCAAATATTATAAAACAGTAAACTAATAATTGGAGGTTTCATAAATCATAGCATTTTTTACTGGGTTCAGTGATTTGTTCAGTTTTGTGACTTGACTTGTTATATCTTAAGGAAGAAATCCTAAATTGCTGCGATGCAATTTGGTACTTTAGGATTATCATTTAATGTTAACTAGGATGCAAAGGAACTATCATTATCTGAGTCTTACAGATAAGGAAATGAATGTGCACAGAAATCAATCAATTGCCCAATTTGCACAATGGTTAAGTATGGAACTCTTATCCAAACCCAGGTCCAACTACTCCAAAGTCCATGCGTTTTGCGTCAGACCATCTTCCCAGGCACCAAAAATAAACAAAAGATTTCAACGGAAAGAAGAAAGTCATTGGAGGCAGAATAAATACACCCACGGCTTCACCTGTAATAACCTGAAGTTAAAGGCTAGCATTAAAATCTTAGGCAGAAGTAAAAGATTAGTTAGTAAAAAAGTAAACACTAAGAACAAGGATATTATTTCAGTGAACTATGAAAAGGATCATCTTAGTCAAGAGATTAAGTGAACCTACAAGGCCAGGTTGTGCTAGTGGTGAAGAGCCTGCCTGCCAATGAAGGAGATGTAAAAGACATGGGTTCAGTCCCTGGGTCAGGAAGATTTCCTGGAGGACGAAAATGACAGCCCGCTCCAGTATTCTTGAATGGAGAATCCCATGGACAGAGGAGCCTGGCGGGCTACAGTTCATGGGGTCACAAAGAGTTGGACACAAATAAGTGACTTAGTACACACACACAAATCAGGAGTCAGGATGGGGGTGGGTACTGACCGGGTCAAAATGTCCTGTAGAATGGACCCTTGGAAACATGACCAGATTACGTGGCCACAGTCTCTTGCATGGACCAGACATCAGGAAATGTTTCAGGTGGTCCAACACTCTAAGGTAGGTAGGTAGGTTTAGTTGCTCTGCCGTGTCCAACTCTTGGGACCCCACGGACTGTAGCCCACGAGGCTCCTCTGTCCACAGGATTCTCCAGGCAAGAATACTGGAGTGGGTGGCCATTTCCTCCTTCAAGGGATCTTCCCGACCCAGGGATCAAACCCATGTCTCCTGCATTGGGAGACAGATACTTTACCACTGAGCCCCCCTCTGAGCCCTCCAGGCACAAAGCAGATGATGGATCTCTCCTTCAAACCCCATGGACCCCCATGACTTGTAGATTACATTCAGTCTCTCTTCCCGTGTCCTCTAGTCCATCCTGATTTGCCCGGCCTCCCTCTGGTCTTGTGTCCTCTCTGGATCAGCCCCAGCACTTATCCGGCTGGACTTCCAGCTCGTCCCTTCCTCCAGAGACAAGCAAATACTTCCAGAGCCAAAGACGTTTTTACGCCCAGTCAGCCCTTCATCCTCCAGTACCCACTCACGTCTCACCACCCCTTTCTTGGCTGCAAGGAAGATAGTTCTGAAAAAATTCCAGCAGAAATAACTCTAGTCTTTACGAGTAGTGCATTTTGAATGTCATCAAACAAGAAATGGCAAATATCCTCAAAATTCTCGATACATAAACCGTGGCATATAAAAAGAAAAAGGAAAAAAGAGCGTGGCATATCAGTTTATTTTTGCTTCCCTATCATCACTATACAAAAAAAGTTGAAAACTGGCTTTTAATAAGGCAAGAAACATATGTTTGTTTTTTTTTTGAGTACTCATTTATCCGTCTCTAGTCAATGGCACCCCACTCCAGTACTCTTGCTTGGAAAATCCCATGGACAGAGGAGCCTGGTGGGCTGCAGTCCATGGATGGGGTCGCTAAGAGTCAGACAGGAATGAGTGACTTCACTTTCACTTTTCACTTTCATGCATTGGAGAAGGAAATGGCAACCCACTCCAGTGTTCTTGCCTGGAGAATCCCAGGGACGGGAGAGCCCGGTGGGCTGCCGTCTATGGGGTCGCACAGAGTCGGACACGACTGAAGTGACTTAGCAGCAGCAGCAGTCATGTATATACTCTTAATCCCATCACTCACTAGACCCTGTTTTACTTTTCTTCCTGACGTTTATCTCTGCCTGAAATTCTATTTATTCGTGAAAGTGCAAGTGTTAATCTCTCAGTCATGTCCAACTCTCTGTGATCCCCATGGACAATATGTAGCCCGTTGGGCTCCTCCGTCCATGGGATTTCCCAGGCAAGAATACTGGAGCGGGCTGTCATTCCCTTTTCCAGGGGATCTTCCCGATCCAGGGATTGAACCAGGCTCTCCTGCATTGCAGGTGGATCTTTACCATCTGAGACACTAGGGAAGCCCATTTTTCTTTTTATTAGTACAACTATTTATTTATTTAATTTACCTGCTTGCTATTTGTCTCTAATCAGAATATAACTTTCATGGAAGCAGGGTTTGATGTGCATCAGACTTACCATCCTTGACACGTAATAAGAACTCAATGTTTATAAAATATGGGGTGGGACTTCCCTGGTGGTCCAGTGGCTACTAGGGAATCCATCCACCAATGCAGGGGGCGCTGGTTCGATCCCTGGTCTGGGAAGACCCCGCATGCCTCGGGGTTTTCTAAGCTTCTGCCCCACAACTACTGAGGCCACATGCCGCAACTACTAAAGCCTGTGCACTCCAGAGCTTTTGCTCCACAACAAGAGAAGCCAGTGAGATGAGAAGCCCTGTACCGCAACTAGAGATAGCGTCCGCTACTAGTTGCAGCAACTAGAGAGTAGCCTCCACTACTAGTTGCAGCAACTAGAGAGTAGCCTCCACTACTAGTTGCAGCAACTAGAGAAGGGCCAGCAACTTGTAGCAACAATGACCCAGTATACTGAAAAAGTAAATATTTAAAAAATAAAATATTAGGTGGCCTGTCCATGATGTCAGATAAAATAGTACTTTATAACACACAGCTGGGAGAGTGGAAGCCAAGAGCAAGTGCAGGCGGGTTCAGATCAGGGCACTAATCCACTCATGAAGGCTGCACCCTCATGACCAAATCACCCCCAAGGGCTCCATGTCCTAAGAGCACCACACTGCGGGGGAAGCATTTCAGCAGGTGACTCTGGCCAGGGGAGGGGGCACAAACAGTCCCTGTGTTGCACTGTCCTCCTTTCCTGACCCCAGGGAGTGTCCCCAGGCTCTCCAAGGAGCCAGCTTCTGTCCAGCACCAGCCCACATCAGGTGACCCCCAGGAGGCCGTGTCTTTCATGAGATCCCAGCATCTCCGTGGGTCCAGTTCCCAGCAGGTGGTGCAGCCCCTGGGTCTGGGAATCACTGTCTGCTTCCTGCCTGCCTTCCCTCAGCCCCACTCATGGAACAAGACCCCATTTGAAGCAAGTGAGAGCTCACAGGACTTGCAAATAAAATTCCCTCATGCCATGACAAAGACTGACGGTCCCCTGTGCCACCACGAAGACCCAGAGCAGCCAAATAAGTAAATAAAAAACAAATATTTAGCAGAGACATCATTTTGCTAACAAAGGAGGTCCGCATAGTCAAAGCTATGGTTTTTTCCAGTAGTCATGTGAGAGCTGGACCATAAAGAAGGCTGAGCACTGAAAAACTGATGCTTTCGAACTGTGGTGCTGGAGAGGTCTCTTGAGAGTCCCTTGCACTGCAAGGAGATCCAATCAGTCCATCCTAAAGGCAATCAACCCTGCATATTCCTTGGAAGGATGATGCTGAAGCTGAAGCTCCAATACTTTGGCCACCTGATAGGAAAAGAAGACTCATTGGAAAAGACCCTGCTGCTGGGGAAGACTGAAGGCAAAAGGAGAAGAGGGTGGCAGAGGATGAGATGGTTAGACAGCATCACCGACTCGATGGACATGAGTTTGAGCAAACTCTGGGGTCACAAAGAGTCGGACATGACTCAGCAACTGAAGAACAGCCAAATAGTTATCATTATGTAAACTATAATAATACTGTGCAATATAGTTATGAGTAATATAAAATGCTGATGGTTTAGCAGGTCTCCCTAAAAGGCAAGCTTCAAGAAGTCTTCCTGGAGGTTGCTCTCTGCTTTGCCTCCCCGCCCCCCGCATGTTGCCTGTTTAGTTTTTCAGTCAACTGGCATCACTTTCTTGAATTCTGTTTCCACTGTTTTAAATGGCTTCCCTGCTGACTCAGACAATCCCTGGGTTGGGAAGATCCCCTGGAGGAGGAAATGGCAATCCACTCCAGTATTCTTGCATGGAAAATCCCATGGACAGAGGAGCCTGGTAGGCTACAGTCCATAGGGTCGCAAAGAGTCAGACGTGACTGAGCGACTTCACTTTCTTTCTTTCTTTCTGTTTTAAATAATCAGAGTAGTTTTTGTTTTCCTGGAAGACTCTTTGAAACACACACTTATATTTCTTCTGGCTTTTAGCACCTTCCCAGAAGTCAGGTCAGAGAAAGCGTGGTTGCCGACACGCTCATGACTCACTGCAGACTGAAACCAAGCGACTTAGCCGCTCAATGGGTTTAGCAGATAAGCTCTGGTTTAATAGGTTTCCTCCATTATCACAAGAGAGATGCTCTATAAATCACCGTTGAAGACAAGAGCTATAACCCCATGTACCGTAGAATCGCAGTCATATACGGCAAACTCATTCATCATGTGGTTTTAATTATATGGAGACACCCTGAACTCATCTCTGCATCCTCATCATCCACTTCCATGCCTGAAATGTTAACAGACATCTGATAAATGCTCATTTAATGGTGAAATGGATGAACTGAAAATATTCCAAATTACGCACGCTGCGCTTTTCACATTACGGTATCAGACGGCACAAGAATTCTAATAAGCCACGAGTATGTGAATGAGGAAAAATCGCTCTAGAGTTTAAAGCAGGAAACTGCTTAGGGTGAATGCTTGCGCTGACGCCTAGGAATCATGAGAGGGAGGATCTCTGGGGGCACCTAGCTGGCAAAGGGGCTTCCCTGGCGGCTCAGCCAGTAAAGAATCTGCCTGCAATGCAGGAGATGTGGGTTCAGTCCCTGGGTAGGGAAGATCCCCTGGAGAAGGAAAGAGCAACCCAGTCCAGTATTCTTGCCTGGAGAACTCCATGGACAGAGGAGCCTGGCAGGCTACGTCCACGAGGTTGCAAAGAGTCAGACACGACTGTGTGACTAACAGACAGCTGGGAAGATCTCCAATAACCACATCTCTGGTCACTGCCTTCTCCTCAATCTCTGCGCATCTTGGAACGGGCCACAGAGACTGACATTTAGGATGGAGATGGATGGACTCAGAAATCAGGCTTGTATGGGGACGGTCACTCCCACGGGGATTCCAGGCACGTTTCAGGGCACTGGGGTGTCATGGACAGACACTGAAATAGATGCAGGACACAGACCAGGAGGTGGGGGAACACAGCACAGAGGAAGCTAGTTTATCTGGTTGTCTTGGGCGTTGCCACCTTTTCTGAATGAGTAGCCAAGAGAAAGAATTCAAATTCACTGAGTTCTGGTCTTGGTTTCAGGATCACACACACCCGTGTAATCGTCAACACTCCCGAGCCAAGCCTGGCTGCAGAGATTCCTTGGAGAGTTACTACTGTTAAGAGTTATGACTCCTATGCAGGAGACAGGGTGCTCGGGGCTGGTGCTGTGGGATGACCCTGTGGGATGGGATGGGCAGGGAGGTGGGAGGGAGGTTCAGGATGGGGAACACATGGACACCCATGGCTGATTCATGTCAGTGGAGGCAGAAACCACTACAGTATCATAAAGTAATTAGCCTCCAATTAAAATAAATTAAAAAAAAAAAGTTACGACTCCTGTTACTACTATAAGACCTGCTGAGAGATCCGAGGGGACCCCGGCTGTGGAGTGGCGAGGTGCACAAATTCCGTCCCTCTGACTCGAGGCGATTCTCAGTAGGAAATGCTACATGTTGGTACCCAAGCATCCTGCATGTCCCGCCCAAGGGCCATGCATGCAGAGCTTGACCACGCTCTGGTCCACATCTTGGTGAGGTGTCCTGCAATTCCACGGGCAGCTCCAGACCTCTGCCATCTGTGTGCCTGAGTTCTCTGCTACCAGCTGGGACCCGATTCATGGGGTGCTGATGCCAAGCTGACCGTGAGCTTGCTGCCTGTGTAAATCACACCTCTCTGCATCTCTCTGGGTGCCTGGTGTCCTCAGCGGCCAAATCCACAGAGCAGTGGCCAGCACCGACCGACCGGCAGACACTGCAGGCCAACGCTTAGCAATGGAGAACCCCGAGGCATGGTTTCATCTCCTCTGCGCCCTCTGTTAATGAACTCCATGGCCCCCAGTTGCTCATGACGCTCCACAGCCCAGGCTGTCGGTGTCTGCCGCAGCTGTGTGGGATGCCCTCTCAGCGATGTGGCCACAAGGACTTTTCACTGTTTTAATGTTTGCTTTGCTTTTGTTTAAACTTTTTTTTGGCACTGGAGTACAATTAGCAAGATTGTGACAGATTCAGGTGCATAGCAACAGTACTCAGCCACACACACACACACACACACACACACACACACACACACATCTGTTCTCCACCAGAGAAGTTGAACGGTTCAGTGAAGACCGACAAGACCACACACACACACACACACACACACACACACACACACACACACACATCTGTTCTCCACCAGAGAAGTTGAACGGTTCAGTGAAGACCGACAAGACCTTCTAGAATGAACACCAAAAAAAAAAAAAAGATGTCCTTTTCATCATAGCTCAGTTGGTGAAGAATCTGCCTGCAATGCAGGAGACCCCAGTTCAATTCCTGGGTCAGGAAGATCCTCTGGAGAAGGGATAGGCTACCCCACTCCAGTCTTCTTGGGCTTCCCTGGTGGTTCAGCTGGTAAAGAATACGCCTGCAACACGGGAGACCTGGGTTCGATCCCTGGGTTGAGA
This sequence comes from Cervus canadensis, assembly GCF_019320065.1. Lineage (NCBI taxonomy): Eukaryota > Metazoa > Chordata > Mammalia > Artiodactyla > Cervidae > Cervus > Cervus canadensis. The sequence goes on from NC_057419.1 coordinate 11,330,167, forward strand.
AGATCCCTTGGAGAAGGGCAAGGCTACCCACTCCAGTATTCTTGCCTGGAGAATTCCATGGACTGTAGAATCCATGGGGTAGCAAAGGGTCGGACACAACTGAACGACGTTCACTTTCACTTTCATCATAGGGAACTGGAATGCAAAAGTAGGAAATAAAGAGATACCTGGAGTAACAGACAAGTTTACTGGAGTACAAAGTGAAACAGGGCAAAGGCTAACAGAGTTTTGCCAAGAGCATGCACTGGTCATAACAAACACCCTCTTCCAACAACACAAGAGATGACTCTACACATGGACATCACCAGATGGTCAACACTGAAATCAGATTGATTATGTTCTTTGCAGCCAAAGATGGAGAAGCTCTATACAGTCAGCAAAAACAAGATTGGGAGCTGACTATGGCTCAGATCATGGACCCCTTATTGCCAAATTCAGACTTAAATTGAAGAAAGTAGGGAAAACCACTAGACCATTCACCTATGACCTAACTCACATCCCTTACAGTATATGTGACAAATAGATTCAAGGGATTAGATCTGATAGACAGAGTGCCTGAAGAACTATGGATGGAGGTTCATGACGTTGTACAGGAGGTGGTTATCAAAATCATCCCCAAGAAAAAGAAATGCAAAAAAACAAAATGACTGTCTGAGGAGGACTTACAAATAGTTGAGAAAAAAAGAGAAATGAAAGGCAAAAAAGAAAAGGAAAGATATACCCATCTGAATGCAGAGTTTCAAAGGATAGCAAGGAGAGATAAGAAAGCATTCCTAAGTGATCAGTGCGAAGAAATAGAGGAAAACAATAGAATGGGAAAGACTAGAGATCTCTTCAAGAAAATTATAGATACCAAGGGAACATTTCATGCAAAGATTGGCACAATAAAGGACAGAAATGATATGGACCTAACAGAAGCAGAAGATATTAAGAAAAGGTGGCAGGAATACACAGAAGGACTATATTAAAAATGTCTTAATGATCTGGATGGCTTCCCTCATAGCTCAGATGGTAAAGAATCTGCCTGCAGTCCAGGAGACATGGGTTAGATCCCTGGGCCTGGAAGATCCCCTGGAGAAGGAAATGGCAACCCGCTCCAGTATCCTTACCTGGAAAATCCCATAGACAGAGAAGCCTGGTGGGCTGCAGTCCATGGGGTTGCAAAGAGTCGGGCACAACTGAGCAACTAACATTTGTGACTTGTGACTTGATTAATGACCCGGATAACCACGATGGTGTGATCACTCACCTAGAGCCAGATATCTTGGAGTGCCAAGTCAAGCATGCCTTAGGAAGCATCACTACAAATAAAGCTAGTGGAGGTGATGAGCTATTTCAAATCTTAAAAGATGATGCTGTTAAAGTGCTGCACTCAATATGCCAGCAAATTTGGAAAACTCAGCAGTGGACACAGGACTGGAAAAGGTCAGTTTTTACTTCAATTCCAAAGAAAGGCAATGCCAAAGAATGTTCAAACTACCACACAATTGCACTCATTTCACATGTTAACAAGGTAATGCTCAAACTCCTTCAAGCTAGGCTTCAACAGTATGTGAACTGAGAACTTCCAGATGTTCAAGCTGGATTTAGAAAAGGCAGAGGAAACAGAGATCAAATTGCCAACACCTGTTGGATCACAGAAAAAGCAAGAGAATTCAAGAAAACCATCTACTTCTGCTTTATTGATGACCCCAAAGTCTTTGACTGTATGGATCACCACAAACCGTGGAACCTTCTTCAAGAGATAGGAATATCAGATCACCTTACCTGCCTCTTGAGAAACTTGTATGCAGGTCACAAAGCAACAGTTAGAACTGGACATGGAACAATGGACTGATTCACAATTGGGGAAGGAGTGCATCAAGGCTGTATATTGTCACCCTGCTTACTTATATATAGAGTACATCATGTGAAATGCTGAGATGAATGACTCATAAGCTGGAATCAAGATTGCCAAGAGAAGTATCAACCACCTCAGATACGTAAATGATACCACTCTAATGGTAGAAAGTGAAGAGCAACTAAAAAGGTTCTTGATAAGGGTGAAAGAGCAGACTGAAAAAGCTGGCTTAAAACTCAACATTCAAAAAATGAAGATCAGACCCAGAGGGATCGGGTAGAGAGGGATGTGGGAGGGGGGATCGGGATGGGGAATACATGTAAATCCATGGCTAATTCATGTCAATGTATGACAAAAACCACTACAATATTGTAAAGTAGTTAGCCTCCAACTAATAAAAATAAATGAAAAAAATAAATAAATAAAAAAAACAAAAAATGAAGATCATAGCATCTGGTCCCATCACTTCATGGGAAAAATTGGAAGCAGTGACAGATTTTATTTTCTTGGGCTCTGAAATCACTGCAGACAGGGACTGAAGCTATTAAATTAAGATGCTTGCTCCTTGGAAGGAAAGCTATGACCAACCTAGACAGTGTATTAAAAAGCAGAGACATCACTTTGCAAAAAGTGCTCTGATTTTTCCAGTAGTCGGGTGTGGATGTGAGAGTTGGACCATAAAGAAGGCTGAGCACCAACGAATTGATGCTTCCAGACTGTGATGTTGGACAAGACTCTGGAGAGTCCCTTGGACTGCAAGGAGATCAAACCTTTAAGAGTCAGTCTTAAAGGAAATCAACCCTGAGTATTTATTGGAAGGACTGACGCTGAAGCTGAAGCAATGATCTACATTTATGCAATAAGAATGTGTACCCTTCTGGAACGCTGGGCATGAGGCTCCACATCTCACCAAGCAGATTGAGAACCTTGACAAGTTCTACAGGAGAACAAGCAACACACGGTAGCCCAGCTCAGACCTGAGACCCTAATTCACAGTTGGGGAAAAGAGTTGCGTTGAAAGAGTGCTCCTTTTCTCCTGGGTGTTTCCCCATGTCTGTTATTGGGGAAGTTCCCTTCTATCGTGAAAAGGAAATGCCACCATCCCTTTCTCCATCATTTTCCTGAATACCAAGAGCAACCAGTGTGTGTAAAGTACTGGTTGCCTTCTACTAGAATTTCAAGACTTGATGTGGGGATTTTTTTTCCTAACTATTTAAATTTCCTAAGTCAAGTAAACACTCCATAATTTGGCTATCTCTCCTCTGTGAGACTTTTGTACCTTGTGTCTAAGGGGCTCCTTAGACATGAACAGCATTTCAACACTTACAGAGGCATTTGGTCAAACAGCTAGACGATTGAGATGTTTTTCACTGGATAATTTATTCCATATGCACCGAGTGGCAAGCAATTGGCAAGAGACCAACAGGTATGACTTAGGAAGCCTGAATAGCTCATGCAGGAAATAAGTAGCTGACAGATAAAGGAAAATGGCAACTTTATGCTTTAAAGGCAACGTGAAGTATCTAGAAGGGACATTTATCAGTTCAGTAAGGATCGATTTTCTTCCACTCTCTACCCCTGGAACAAATCTTGTCCTCTGAAAAGGTGGGATCACTGGGCCTGGTAATTTATTTGTTTGTGTGTATAAATAGCCCGTTTTGAGACAGCCTATAAGACACCTCTCTCTGGCACATATTTTATCTTGATCCTGGGTGGAAGATAATAATAACCGAGTGACCTGTTGAACAAGGCACCCTTGGGGTTCAGGTAGGGAGATGTGATCTAACGTGCATTAACACTCATCAAGGCAAGTGTTGTCTGAACACTCAGACAGGGAGGCAGACGGCTGGGTGACCTCTGCTCCTTAAAGAGACGTGAACTATTTGAACCGTCTGATTGTGTCCCCCTTAATATTTTAAAATGATGGAAGTCAAAAGAGGAGTAACTTGTTAACTAGTGAAAATCTCGAAACAGAGCATTTCTGGTTAATTCACAGAAAATGGGAAGTTTGAATACATTTCAAGACAGCGTTTTCACTGGGGGGAGTTAATTCTAGCTTGAGCCGAACACACAGAGAATGGAGAATTAATGTTTCTTCAACATTATCCAACTTACTCCTCCGATGATCAATCATTCATTTAGCAAATGTTTATTGACCTCCTCTTTATGCCTGGGTTCCAAGAATAAAACTATGAATGCACTAAAAGATTCTCCTGTTAAGTAAATAACAGCCACAGCACGTGGTCAGAGAGCTACAGAACCACTACAGAGAGAAGAACAAACACATTTTGTTTGACAGCCAACAGACAGTGGTGCTAGAAAAGGTGAAGGATAAAGTGATTTTTGACCCAAGCCTCGAATGAAACAGGAAGTGAAAGAAAGTCTCTATAGACAGAGACTGTGATGTTTGTATAGCCAGTTATGATGGTTAAACATCAATTACATCCATCTTTACCAATTACTCACTATTTATTCAGAGGCAAAATACCTAGCATTCTATTCTGTCTTTATGCCCATAAAATAGAGGTATAAATAATACCTAATTTACAGGCTATTAAAGGATCAATTGAGATAATAAGCCTTGAACAGCATAGTCCGTGGCCACGAAAGGCTGATCTTATGGTGCATTATAATTAGTTAGGTTATCACTCCTAAAGGTTCTCCTCTCTTCTCCCCAAGAAGGACATAAGGCAACTTTGAAGACAACACGGAGCAGGAAATTAAAGTTCTGTTGTTGTTTAGGCAAAGCAATTCAAAGCTCTCTTCAGCAGCTCCCTGGATTTTACTGTCCTTCATATCTCCAATTTTTCTGTCCCAGAAGTTCTTGTCATTTTAGCATTGATTTTTCCACATCATCTTTTATGCACAAAAGATTTCACATAAGGTCAAACTGTGGTCAAATCCCATCCCTCTTTAGGGACCGACATTTTTGCTGCTGTACCCTTCAAGATTTCTCTTGAAGTAGTTCCAGTTCCGAAATTCTTCATATTTTCTGGTAGTTTGGTCTCTGATTTATAATCTTATGGGATTAAAATTAGTGAAGGTGAGCCATATACAATCGCTGGGTTTTTGCAGTTTCTACTCCTTCCTACAAGGGGCTTCCCTGGTAGCTCAGTCGGTAAAGAATCTGCCTGCAGTTCAGGAGACCGGGGTTTGATCCCGTGGAGAAGGAAATGGTGACCCACTCCAGTATCCTTGCCTGGAAAATCTCATGGACAGAGGAGCCTGGTGGGCTGCAGTCCATGGGGTTGCAAAAAGTTGGGCATGGCTGAGTGACTGACACTTCCTTCCTTACTTACACTCTTGACACTCATGTGTGGCTTCCCTCTGCGTTCATTGTTGGTTGAAGGGATGTTGTTGGCCCTTTGAGATGTAGAAAGAAAGTGAAAAGGGGATGTCCCGGGCCATCCAGGGGTTAGGAATCTGCCTCATAGTGCAGTGGACTGGGGTTTGATCCCTGGTCGGGGAACACAGATCCCACATGTATTTAGTCACTGAGTCGTGTCCGTCTCTGCATGACCCGTGGACTGTAGCTTGCACCCCGCTTCCCCAGGCTCCTCTGTTCATGGGATTCTCCAGGCAAGGATACTGGAGTGGGTTGCCACTTCCTCCTCCAGGGGATCTTCCAGACCCAGGAATCGAACCTGGGTGTCTTGCATTGCAGGCTGATTCTTTACCAGCTGAGCCACGAGGAAAGCCCAAACTCTCACATGCCGCAGAGCGACTAAGCCTACAAGCCACAACTGCTGAGCCCGCATGCCACAACCAGAGAGTCCGTACCCCGCAATAAAAGATTTGCATGACGCAATGAAGAATCCACATGGCACAACTACGACCTGAAGCCACCACATAAATAAAACAAAAGTGAGGGCAAGCCCTTGATCGTCTGCTCTGGGGAAGCGGGACGCACCGATTGGCCATCGGATGCCCCTCCTGGTTCACTGGCAGATGGAAGAGGGACTCTGTATGCTTAGTCATCCTCCTAGTCCCTGATTCTGACCGATGGTACCTACGCAGTAATATTCTGTAAGTAAGTGAATATTTACTCTGAATTTCCTGCAAGGAGCAATGACTAATTGTATAACATCTTAATAGAATCAGAAGCCAAGAGTAAAAGGATCTTTTGACAACTCTCTTCGTTTTTGGACATTTAATGCATTCCACCAGTCCTTGGGCAGGATCGAGGGCAGGAAGGGAAGGGGACGACGGAGGGTGAGATGGTTGGACGGCATCACCAACTGGATAGACATGAGTCTGAGCGAGCTCCAGGAGATGGTGAAGGACAGGGAAGCCTGGTGTGCTGCAGTCCATGGGGTGGAAAAGAATTGGACACGACTGTCTGACTGAACAACAACCAGTCCTCTGTTGACAGAGTGAAGGTATTCCAACTGCTCCCTGTTATCAGTAAAGTACTTACCGCAGCACAAAGACAAAATTATCATGAGCGTGAGTTCCAAGTTGAAAAAAAAAAAAGTACAAACGCTGAAAAAAAATGTGAAAGCATGATGATAGTTCTTCAAGTAGCCAAATGCTCTGAGAAACTATCTCTCGGTCTAACAACATCATTAGACTTGAAAAGCCAGAAGCGAGAAATGAAATATTAACTGTGGCATTGCTTAAAGTAATTCCTCTTCTTGTCCAAGGGTTTTTAGCCCAAACACAAGCTACCAAAGGCAGCCAGAATGAAAAATGTAGCAGCATATCAAGGGGAGTTGAAAGGAAAGACATGAGCTTTGTGCATATATCATCAGACACATTTTTTTTTTTTTTTTTTTACTTTTACCGGTGACGGAATGATAGGAGAAATTGAGGTTTTCCAAATGCCCTCAATATGTCTTTGCCTCACGCTATTCACGCATGTGTGAAAAAAAATCTGCAATATCTCAAAACATTGGAACCAGAGTGAAGACTTACATGAAGAAAGCTATTTACTTAACTGGGATCCCTAACTGTACATCATTATGCATTATTAGGCGTGACTGGGGACTCTGACAAATGAAATTAAAACTGCTAAATTAGGAAAAGAAGAATTAAAACTCTCACTGTTTGCAGATGACATGATCCTCTATATAGAAAACCCTAAAGACTCTACCAGAAAATTACTAGAGCTAATCAAGGAATATAGTAAAGTTGCAGGATATAAAATTAACACACAGAAATCCCTTGCATTCCTATATACTAACAATGAAAAAACAGAAAGAGAAATTAAGGAAACAATACCATTCACCATTGCAACAAAAAGAATAAAATACTTAGGAGTATATCTACCTAAAGAAACAAAGGACCTATACATAGAAAACTATAAAACACTGATGAAAGAAATCAAAGAGGACACAAACAGATGGAGAAACATACCGTGTTCATGGATTGGAAGAATCAATATTGTCAAAATGGCTATTCTACCCAAAGCAGTCTATAGATTCAATGCAATCCCTATCAAGCTACCAACGGTATTTTTCACAGAACTAGACCAAAGAATTTCACAATTTGTATGGAAATACAAAAAACCTCGAATAGCCAAAATAATCTTGAGAAAGAAGAATGGAACTGGAGGAATCAACCTGCCTGACTTCAGACTCTACTACAAAGCCACAGTCATCAAGACAGTATGGTACTGGCACAAAGACAGAAATATAGATCAATGGAACAGAATAGAAAGCCCAGAGATAAATCCACGAACCTATGGACACCTTATCTTTGACAAAGGAGGCAAGGATATACAATGGAAAAAAGACAACCTCTTTAACAAGTGGTGCTGGGAAAACTGGTCAACCACTTGTAAAAGAATGAAACTAGAACACTTTCTAACACCATACACAAAAATAAACTCAAAATGGATTAAAGATCTAAATGTAAGACCAGAAACTATAAAACTCCTAGAGGAGAACATAGGCAAAACACTCTCCGACATAAATCACAGCAAGATCCTCTATGACCCACCTCCCAGAATATTGGAAATAAAAGCAAAACTAAACAAATGGGACCTAATGAAACTTAAAAGCTTTTGCACTACAAAGGAAACTATAAGTAAGGTGAAAAGACAGCCCTCAGATTGGGAGAAAATAATAGCAAATGAAGAAACAGACAAAGGATTAATCTCAAAAATATACAAGCAACTCCTGCAGCTCAATTCCAGAAAAATAAATGACCCAATCAAAAAATGGGCCAAAGAACTAAACAGACATTTCTCCAAAGAAGACATACAGATGGCTAACAAACACATGAAAAGATGCTCAACATCACTCATTATCAGAGAAATGCAAATCAAAACCACAATGAGGTACCATTACACGCCAGTCAGGATGGCTGCTATCCAAAAGTCTACAAGCAATAAATGCTGGAGAGGGTGTGGAGAAAAGGGAACCCTCTTACACTGTTGGTGGGAATGCAAACTAGTACAGCCGCTATGGAAAACAGTGTGGAGATTTCTTAAAAAACTGGAAATAGAACTGCCATATGACCCAGCAATCCCACTTCTGGGCATACACACTGAGGAAACCAGATCTGAAAGAGACACGTGCACCCCAATGTTCATCGCAGCACTGTTTATAATAGCCAGGACATGGAAGCAACCTAGATGCCCATCAGCAGATGAATGGATAAGGAAGCTGTGGTACATATACACCATGGAATATTACTCAGCCATTAAAAAGAATTCATTTGAACCAGTCCTAATGAGATGGATGAAGCTGGAGCCCATTATACAGAGTGAAGTAAGCCAGAAAGATAAAGAACATTACAGCATACTAACACATATATATGGAATTTAGAAAGGTGATAACGATAACCCTATATGCAAAACAGAAAAAGAGACACAGAAATACAGAACAGACTTTTGAACTTGTGGGAGAATGTGAGGGTGGGATATTTCAAAAGAACAGCATGTATACTATCTATGGTGAAACAGATCACCAGCCCAGGTGGGATGCATGAGACAAGTGCTCGGGCCTGGTGCACTGGGAAGACCCAGAGGAATCGGGTGGAGAGGGAGGTGGGAGGGGATTGGGATAATACATGTAAATCCATGGCTGATTCATTCAATGATGACAAACCCACTGGAAAAAAATAAATAAATAAATAAAAAAAAAAAAAAAAAAAAAAAAAAAAAAAAAAAAAAAAACTGCTAAATTAGATGATTCTTCAAAAAAAAAAAAAAAAATGACACAGCTGGGATTTCCCTGGTGGTCCAGTGGTTAAGAGTCTGCCTTGCAATGCAGGGGACTCCGGTTCAATTCCTGCTCGGAGAACTAAGATTCCACATGCCATGGGGTTGTAGAGTCTGTGCTCTTTAATAAGAGAAGCCCACCAACTACAACTAGAGAAAACCCAGTTGAAAAAGTATATAAGTGAGGTGAAGTTGCCCAGTCGTGTCTGACTCTAGCCCACCAGGCTCCTCTGTCCATGGGATTTTCCAGGCAAGAATACTGGAGTGGGTTGCCATTCCCTTCTCCAGAGGATCTTCCCGACCCAGGGATCGAACCCGGGTCTCCCACGCTGTAGGCAGATGCTTTACTGTCTAAGCCACCAGGTAAGTCCCCGAAAAAGTATGTAGTTCCCCTGCTAAGACTAGCTGTAACAGAAGGGGAAGGGGCAGGGCACAACTTTTGAAAGAATGACATAGCCCAGGGATACAACATAGACCGATGAGACTCCAATGGGACCAAGATGGCAGACAAGACTAGCCTTGATCCTCAATCAGCAAGTGAAACAACATGCTCAGAGGTGCCAGGACAGTTTCAGTTCAGTTCAGTCACTCCGTCGTGTCCGACTGTTTGTGACCCCATGGACAGCAGCATGGACCAGGCCTCCCTGTCCATCACCAACTCCCAGAGTCTACTCAAATTCCATGGAGTCGGTGATGCCATCCAACCATCTCATCCTCTGTTGTCCCCTTCTCCTCCTGCCTTCAATCTTTCCCAGCATCAGGGTCTTCTCCAGTGAGTCAGCTCTTTGCATCAGGTGGCCAAAGGATTGGAGCTTCAGCTTCAGCGTCAGCTTCAGTCCTTCCAGTGAGTATTCAGGACTGATTTCCTTTAGGATGGATTGGTTGGATCTCCTTGCAGTCCACGTCTCTCAGGAGTCTTCTCCAACACCATAATTCAAAAGGCATCAATTCTTCAGCACTCAGCTTTCCTTTAGTCCACCTCTCACATCCATACATGACTACTGGAAAAACCAGAGCTTTGACTAGATGAACCTTTGTTGGCAAAGTAATGACGGTTCCAAGGCACTGTTAAAAGACCAGGGAGTGAGCAGTAGCCCAGATCCCGGAAATGTCCGCCCCTTCACAAAAATAGTTGGAATCATCCTCCCACTCATTGGCATGTGAAACTACCCAGCTTATAAAAACGAACCACACCACATTCTCTGGCCGCACTCACCCTCTGCGACGGCCCACACTCTGTGTATGGAATGTGCTTCTCTCTGAATCGGAATAAATCCACTTCTTACCTATCACTGAGTTCATTTTAGGATGAGACGTCAAGAACCTGAGATTCATGAGGTCCTGAAACCAGGTACCACGGCTTTTGGCTGGGTTTGAGTCCCAGCCACATGGGTTTGAATCCCAGTCATGTGGGTTCAAGTCCCAATCTATGGTAAACAGTTTCATAGCAAGGGGGCCCTCTCCATCCCCCTTCTGATGTCTATGTCAGAAGCTTTCTCTGTTCGTTTTTATACTTTAATAAAAATTCTGCTAATTGCTAAATTAGCATTGAAGACCCAGTGAAGAAAAAAAAAAAAATCACATAGCTATCAAATTAAGTAGGATCACTATTGGTTCTCAGTTCTCATTTCTCTTAAAAGTTTCCATTACATCCTCTGTAGTAAAATCCTTTTAAGTGCTTCACAGAGAAACTTAAAATAATTTTTTCCCTTATCTTCAAATGGAAATTAATGAGTTCCCCCCCCCCTCATTTTATTGAGATATAACTCACATACACAAAATCCACCATTCTAAAGTGGACAGGTCAGGGACTTTTAAAATTAATTTATTTATTTTAATTGGATGCTGATTAGTAAAGTGTATAGGTCAGGGATTTGACTCTAGTGAAGCCAACACTTCCACTGAACCCTGGAATATCAGCGTGACTCCAAAAAGAAGCCCATACCAATTAGTGATCACTCTCTACTCTCCTCTCTGCGAAACCCCCAGCCACCACAAATCTACTTTCTCTCTCTATGGATTTGCCCGTCCTGTAAGCGCAATCCTAATCGAATGATCCAACAGGTGGCAGTTCATGCCTGCTTCTTTCGTTGGGCAGCACGTTTTTGAGGGTCATTCATGTCATAGCTTACAATGATAGGTGAATGATATAAGATTTGTGATCTCTGAAGAAGATTTAGCTTCAGGACCAGGAACCAGGCTGGGTCACTCAAGAGCTTTTGTGTAGCAGAGTTTTACTAAAGTATACAAAGGGACAGAGAAAGGGGGACATGTGTCATATGTCCTATGTATCATATATGACATAAGACATATGTCCTATGACATACGTCTTCTGAGAGAGACATCAGAAGGGGGATGCAGGGTGCCCCCCACCCAGTCTTAGCAAGGGAGCTAGATACTTTTTCAGCTGGTTATTACAGTTAATCAAAAGAATGTCTCAAGGTTGTAAAGGTCTTACCAGACCCACTCCCACAATTTACATTTTAAGATAACAGGATTAGAACGAACAATAGAATGGTCTTGCCAGACCCACTCCCACAATTTATATTAGAATTAGTCAGAAGGTTCTTAGGAAGGTGAGACATGTCCTCAAGCAGAATACATTGTTGTTATATAATCACTGGTATAGAGTTTAAGGAAAAACATACCCTTGAGCAAGAAGACTCTTGAGAGTCCGTTGGACAGCAAGGAGATCCAACCAATCCATCCTAAAAGAAATCAGTCCTGAATATTCACTGGAAGGACTGATGTTGAAGCTGAAACGCCAGTACTTTGGCCACTTGATGCAAAGAGCTGACTCATTTGAAAAGACCCTGATGCTGGGAAAGATTGAGGGCAGGAGGAGAAGGGGACGACAGAGGATGAGATGGTTGGATGTCATTGTTGACTCAATGGACGTGAGTTTGAGTAGACTCCGGGAGTTGGTGATGGACAGGGAGGCCTGACGTGCTGTGGTTCATGGGTTCGCAAAGAGTCAGACAGGACTGAACAAAAGAATATTACATAGGAGACCACAGAGAGCTCTCTGAGGAAACCTCACCTGCAAGGTCAGCCCTTGGCTGGCGGCGGCTGGGAATGTGGGGCTCAGAAAGGTTGCTGTCATTCTTGATAAGAAGGGTTCACTGAGCTACATGTGGTTTATGATGAATATCTGCTCCCCTGAGAGCCTGGAATTTTGGTAGGAGCTGTGTCCGTAGAGGGGATGGGCTTCCCAGGTGGGGCAATGGTAAAGAACCCGCCTGCTAATGCTGCAGACTCAGGGGACCCAGGTTAGATCCCTGGGTGGGGAAGATCCCCAGGAGGAGGGCATGGCAACCCACTCCAGTATTGTTGCCTGCAGAGTCTCATGAACAGAGGAGACTTCTGGCAGGTTACAGTCCATGCGGTCGAAAAAGAGTGGGACATGGCTAAACTGAGCATGAGGCAGAGGGTACCTATGTGACCAGCCCGTGATTCTTTAATGAACTTCCCTGGTGGGTGACATTGCACAGATGCTGTCTCGAATAAATAATTCTCTCTCACACACAAGCACACACACACAAAACAAGCAAACAAAAACCCGATCGCTTTCATTTATAAAGGACAGAGTCCGTTGCAAGTATAGAAGTGATAGACAGTCACCACTTAATTCTGAATTAATAAAAAATTTTTAATGTGGTTTAAATAGGTGAGGGGAAAAAAAAGACACTTAGGCTCCTTAATAATGGGAAAGAACTTCGGAAGCTATAGTCCAAAAACCTTGAACAATCAAAATACTTCTGTCATACAGCAGAGATTTTTTTTTTAATTGTGAATTTCATTCCACATGTAAAGAGTATTAAAAAAAAAAAAACCCTGATCATAAAGATAACAGCCAGCATGTTAAAATGAAGGAGTGTTTTTAACCTGGTCTATTGATTTTGGCATAAGCTGATGACCTCGATGCTAGAAAAACCACAGCCTGGCGTGTTGTTAGATAATGACTTGTGTGAACAGAACCTCAGCCTTATTATTCACTGACTTTACAAAGCAACGTTCCCTTGTTCGCTCCATTACTCCTCCAAACTGGGGGATCATTTTTAGGCAACCGTCCTGGATCACGAGCCCCTTTGCTTGATTTTATGATACAGGAAAATTAATGTTCTGCTGTCTTCAGGCCGAGGGGAAAAGATGACCTTCACCAAATTTGTAAATGTCAGCTTCTTGCAAGAGCAAAGTCCCCGGAAGCCTCCTAATGACTTCTGGCATTAGCCTTCAGACAAGCAGTGACAATCCCTCTTATTTTAGGAAACAAAAAAATTTCAAGTACAAAAATAAATCCTTTTCCCACCCCATCTCCATTTTCTTTATTACTATTGTATTGTATTTTTTCTTTTAAAATTTGTTTTAAACATTTTCCCTTCTCTGTATGAAGTGGCCCCAAAATGTTTTCCATATGAGGACAGATGCATTTTAAATTGTATTTTTTAAAAGATATATGATAAAACAGGATCTATATTATTAGAGTTAGCCTTTCTATTCAGGCTTCACAAGACCTCACAATTCTTGCCAAATACTGAAAGTCTAAGCATCACGGACTCAGTGGACATGAGTCTGAACAAACTCTGGGAGAGGGTGAAGGACAGGGAAGCCTGGCATGCTGTAGTCCACGTGGTCACCAAGAGTCAGACACAACTGAGCAACTGAACAACATCAATTCAACACATGTATATGCGCTAAACCTTCAAAACCCATTCACATATGCAAAAACTACAAGCTTTGGAGACAGTAGGAAAATGTGAAAAGGCCACTTTGGTGTAACCCATGAAACCAAAATGTATATGAAAATTCTAAAATGCAAACGAAGCCAAGATGGTGTTTTCTCACGTCCCGGGGGATAAGTCATCAGCGCTGCAATAGTTATTATTTTCCACCACTGGACAAGATGTCATGAGTAGCTCCCGCCATGCTGTGGATATCTTTTACTGCTTGAGAAATCAAGAAACATGGATCGCAACGAAAGCCCCAAATAAGCTGCTGATAGGTTTCCAGGGGTTCAGAGGCATGAAGGTGGAAACAGACTAGATCGTGCACTGGAGGACTAATGAGACTCTCACCTCAGGTCCAAGATTGAGGAGGTCTGGAGAGGAAAGCAGAGGACAAGAGCTCGTTTAGGTTACAGCAGCGTGAGATGAACAGGGGACGTGAACTCGTGGATGCCAGCAGCTTTTATCATCTTTGCAAGACCTCCGGCGATGGATTTATCCAACACACCCAGAAACAGAAAAGAGGGAGCGAACGCAAACTGGGGCTTGCCAGGGTTTGGCCAGGGGACACAAGTGAGCCCTCGTGGTTACAGGGCTTCCTTCTGGAGGGATGAAAATCTTCTGGAACTTGCCAGAATATTTCTGGCTGCTAAACATTTCTCATGGACTAAATAAATGCCACAGAACTGTACGCTTCAAAATGGTTGAAGACTGGGATATGCACACAGTACTGTATATAAACTAGGTAAGTAATAAAGACCTCCTGAACAGCACAAGGAACTCTACTTAATACTCTGTAATGACCTATCCCGGAAAAGAATCTAAAAAAGAGTGAATATGTGGATGTGTCTAACTGAACTACGTTCCTATAGAGTAGAAACTAACACAGCATCAATTATACTCCAAGAAAAAAATTTCTTTAAAAGAGCTTTAGATTTTAATACTGAAATGTCTAAAATAACCTGACAAAGATAACATTTAAAAAACTTTTAAAAAGCAGTGATAAGTCATGCCTAAAAGAATAATTAAAAGCAGAGTCTTACACTTGAAAAAAAAAAAAGGTTGAATGCCATTTTCGGACAGTTAAAATGGTTATTTTATGTTGTATGTGTTTCCCACACACTAAAAATACGATTATGAAAGGAGAGACAGATGTGAGGTGATGGGAACACATTTATTATTATTGTTTTTTTTCCTGACGAAGGAGATAATTGTCCATTTGTACAGGTTTTCATTTTACAGGGCTTCCCTGGTGGCTCAGATGGTAAAGAATCTGCCTGCAATGCAGGAGACCCAAGTTCTATCCCCGGGTCAGGAAGATCCCCTGGAGGAGGGCATGGCAATCCACTCCAGGATTCTTGCCTGGAGAATCCCATGGACAGAGGAGCCTGGTGGGTTACGGTCCGTGGGGTTGCAAAGAGCTGGACACAGCTAAGTGACTAAATACTTTCACTTTCCTAGGTTTTCACAGCTTGACGCAGTAGAGACACTGAAGATGGAAGAACTGAGAGTGGGTGCTGAGACCAGGGCTCTGGGCTCGGGCAGGGAGATGACCTTGACGAGCAAGAAAGAGAAGAGGTTAAATAAGCAGGCATGGTCAGGTCGTTCTGACTTGATCACTTCTCCATCTAGAATAAAAAGGAAACAAGTTATCCGGGAATCCAGGGAAGCAAGAATTGAAAAGGATGCTGAAGTGAGCAGTAAAAATGGTGCTTAACCATCTTGGGTACCGTCGGAGGAAGCTGTGAAGAAAAAAGGAGCATCTCTTAAGTGGTACCCAGAGCCCAGGTGAAACTGGAATTCACAGCAGTGCCCTTCTGCACCCACTCTGCTTGGGCTGCTCCGCTTGGTTCCTTGTCTTTATTTTTCATGGCAGGGCACGGTTGTCTGATGCTGGATCAGAAAGAGCAGATGGTTGTCTCAGTCTAGGGTTGGGCTTGGCAGAATGGCCAGAACAGGAAGGCAATGGGAGATCTCAAATTTCTGGCAGGAGAATCTGGAAATGGTAGGAGAATCCAAAATGCTTTGCTGGATCTTGTATATCCTTTGGTAGGAGTTTCCAGAACTGACATGCCAGTTTTGATGATCTTTTCCAGTTTTGTCAAGGCTTTCGGGGGAGCCGGTTTGCTAAGCTCATCGTGCAAACATTCTGGAAGTCTCCCCCTTCAGCCCAAGAGATTTTGGCCTCTTTAATGCCACTGCATCTAGATATTAGTAAACATCATTCAAAATTAGGTTTCAGTGGGCCTATTCCTTTTGGAAATGCTGAGTGACAAATGATTAAGAAGAGAACAATCATATGACTCAGCTATCCCACTTCTGCAGGAAGGCATGGCAACCCACTCCAGTATTCTTACCTGGAGAGTCCCCATGGACAAAGAATATGGAAGAGAATATGAAAACACAAAAAAGACAAATCCATCCCCATGTTCATATGACAATATTTACAACAGTTGAGATATGGAAACAAAGTGCCCATCAATGGAAACAAAGTGCCCATCAATGGATGAATGGATTAATAAGATGTGATACACACACACACACACACACACACACACACACACACACGTCAATACATAAAATGGAATACTGCTCAGCTATAAAAAAGAGGAAATATTGCCATTTGCAACAATGTGAACAGATCTAGAGGATACCATATTAAGTGAATTAAGTTAGACAAAGACAGATAACCATATAATTTTACTGATGTATGGAACATAAAATACTAATAAGCACATAGAATATACAAACAAACCAAATCAAATAGAAATAAGTATGTAGATACAAAGAACAGAGTTCTGTGCTTAGTCTCTCAGTCTTGTCCGACTCTTTGTGACCTCCTGGACTGTACCCCGGCAGGCTCTGCTGTCCATGGGGATTCTCCAGGTAAGAATACTGGAGTGGGTTGCCATGCCCTCCTCCAGGGGATCTTGCAAACCTAGGAATCAAACCTAGGTCTCCTGCATTGCAGGCAGATCCCTTAACTGAATCTAAGCCACCCTTAGGGAAGCACCCTCCCCCTGCCACCAAACATAAAGCAAAAACAAAACAAAAACACACCGCGGTGGTTATCAAAAGGGGAGGAGTGGGCCAAGAGCAAAGTGGGTGAAGGAGGTTAACTGTATGGTGACAGAAAGGAATTAAATCTGCGCAGTCAGCATGCTGTAGGGTACAAAGAAGGAAGAAATATAATACCGTACACATGAAACTTATATAATGTTATGAATCAATGTTTCCTCAATAAAAAAATTCTTAAAGACAGAAACACCTGCTGAAAAAAAATCCACAGACTTTTTTTCCTTGCTCCTTTTCAGATTAATGTGAGATTATCATGGCTCAGAGGTTAAACCATCTGCCTGCAATTCGGGAGACCTGGATTCGATCCCTGGGTCAGGAAGATCCCCTGGAGAAGGAAACGGCAACCCACTCAAGTAGTCTTGCTTGGAGAATCCCCTGGACAGAGGAGCCTGGTGGGCTACAGTCCACGGGGTCGCAAAGAGTCGGACACGACTAAGCGACTTCACTTCACCTCACTTCATCATACTTGGTAAAGTAAGTCAGGCAGAGAAAGACAAATATCATATGATATCACTTATATGTGGAAAGATGTAGTATGTATGTACAGTGGAATTTGAAAGTGAAAGTTGCTCAGTCGTGTCTGACTCTTTGTGACCCCATGGACTATACAGTGCATGGAATTCTCCAGGCCAGAATACTGGAGTGGGTAGCCTTTCCCTTCTCCAGGGGATCTTCCCCACCCAGGGATCGAACCCAGGTCTCCCGAATTATAGATGGATTCTTTGCCAGCTGAGCCAACCAGGGAAGCCCGAGAATACTGGAGTGGGTAGCCTATCCCTTCTCCAGGGGATCTTTCCGACCCAGGAATCGAACCGAGGTCTCCAGCATTGCAGGCGTATTCTTTACCAACTGAGCTATCAGGGAAGCCCAGAGTGGAATGTTACTCGGCCGTTAAAAAGAATGAAATGATGCCATTTGTGTTAGGGAAATCACCTGACTGAAACCACTTGCCCTGGCCAGGCGCAAGAGTAACCACTTGCCTCAGCTGGCTTACAGCAAGAGGTCCTGGTGTGGAACGCAGCCCTGATGAGCCACCATGGGCTAGGAGAATCATCAGAAGGAGAGAGACATCCTACCAGCCTCCCAGAATGAGTGGTGCGCCCCCAGGAAGGACCCTGAGTGGGAATGACGGGCCAGAGACAACCCAGAAACTAACCGCAACTGAGGCTGCGAGCCACGTGGCAGAGAAGTTCTCTTGGGTTCCCTCCTGCTTTCCCCTTCGGGCGCCTCTTTCCCAGTAAAGTGTCTTGCTTTGTAAGCACATGTGTCTCCTTGGACAAGTCATTTCCGATTATTTTTACAAAGAGCCCGCTCCCTGGCTGGAAGGGGTTCCCCCTGCTTCCTGCCACATTTGCAGCACCATGGATGGACCTGGAGACGACCATCCTAAGTGAAGTAAGTCAGACAGAGAAAGACAAGGCTCATCACATCACTTACATGGAGAATCTAACAAAAACGATATAGATGAACTTCTTTACAAAACAGGAACAGATTCACAGATGCAGAGAACAAAGCCATGGACACCAGCACGGGGAGACCGGAGGGGAGAGGTAGACTGACAGTTTTTGAATTTACACATACACATTGCTATATTTAAAATGCATAACCAACAAGGACCTACTATATAGCACATGGATTCTGCTCAATATCCTATAATAACCTAAATGGGAAAAGAATTTGAAAAAGGATAGATACAGGTATAACTGAATCATTTTGCTCTGTAATACCTGGACACTGCTAATCAACTATACTCCAATATAAAGTAAAAATCAAAAAAAAAAAAGAAAAAATGTAACTGTTCTGATATTACAGTGAAATCGGTTAAATGCAGACCAACGAGACTAGTTTTGAGCCTGCTGCTAACCAGCTGTGTGACTTAAGATAATAAATAATAAAGATAATAAGTTATTATAATAAGATAATAAAGTTCAAAAGCTCCTGTGAAGTGGCCTGGACTGACTAATTTCACCTTGAAAGTCCCATGAAATGATGAGGTCATGGACTATAGCCTTCTGGTCTTTATTAGGAAACTATATATTAATTTGCAGGATTCCTTCACCAGGTTAAAGGATTTCTCTTTCCTTGACCACATACTATATCTTAGACTGTTCTCATGGCTTATCTCTATTTCTGTTTTGTATTTGAATGACACTCCACTCACCCAGATTTTTAAGAGAGCATTGCTAAAACTCTCAGGAGACTAGGCTGGCAGGCATCATTTATAAAATATTTATAGCGTCTTGTAGAACGCTGTGAATAATAAATGTCTTCTGTTTAAATGATGATAGGCTATTTAACATTTTCCACTTGGCTTTCTTGGTAGATGTAAAATATTCTCAATCTCACTTGACTTGTGATCTTTTTAAAAATAGCTCTAACGAAATATGTAATTTAATAATCTTATCCATAGACAATTTTTAATGTATATTTTTGGTTTTGTGTTTTTGTTTTATGACTATAATAGGGAAGGATCTCCCACAAAATCAGTTCTCTTAGATTAAAGTTGAAAGCCTCTGGTTTTATTTTTGAAAAGCCACAGTTAGTGTGAAATGCATTTAGTTGTTGGTAATGATATTTCAAAGCTGGAGGAGTTTAATTCCACAATAGCTGTTTTATTTTTAAAATTTGACACATCTTCAGTTTATGCAACATGTCGGAGGCTGCACAGCTGTTTTTATTTATAGTCCAGAGGGGGAATTTCACTTGTCAGAGACGTTATGAGAAATAAATGTCTTTGTGTGCATTGCATTCTGGGACACAGTCCACTTACAAGCCAACAAAATGTCAAGGAATACGATGAAAATCCTTTTGGCTGCAAAGAGACTAAATTATCATTCTTCTCAAGTTCTTCCTCTTCAAGGACTATTACCGGAGAAGTTCACATGCAAAAAGAGCAATTAATTTACATAACATATCTACTATTTTTAATTAAGAAAGTCAAAGTCATCTTCAGACTTTACTAAGAGCAACATACATCACTAGTAACAAGAGGGCGATGTATTACAAGGATGCAAAGACTCTGATAACCCAGCAGGCAGTGAGGAGGTGTTTTTAAGGAGTTCCACTGAGCAGTGATGGGTTTACACAGAGGAGAGATACCTGGTCATCCGCCTGCCTCTGTCTGATGTGGGTTACGTCCTGGGCTTCTGTCAAAAAGCTGCCCAGTACAAAGACTGTACATATTCTAGGGACTAGCGTTGCCACTTGTCAACTGCCTGGCTCTCTTACAAAGCACACGTTGGATTTGTTTTCCTACCTACAAGTGCATGATCAATTGTTATTTCCAAGCAACAATGACTAAAAGGTGCCACGTGGAAGAACCTCTGCCATTTCTTCTTCAATAAACCTCAGCTAGTTCCCTGCTCATCCTTCACGTTGAAAGTTGGCCATAGGAACCCAGAGTGACCTGGGCCTTCCTTTTCCATGCCTTATAGCTGACGTCCGGGTGTTAGAGGGAACACTGATCGAAACTGCCTACCCTTCAAGGCACCATGGTTACCATTTGCAAGAGTTCTTTTACCACAGGTAGTCCTGGTGAGGAATACGGAACTAACAAGCTACTACCACCAACCGGAAGAATCTGAGAAAGGTCAAAAGGAGATGCAATGAGTCCTACCACCTCCCAGAGGCCTTCTCGCTGGCCTCCATCCTGGCAGAGAAATACGTGAGCCACCAGGAGGGACCCTGGGTCAGAATGATTGGCCAAAGACAACCCGGAAACTGACCCCATCACCATAAAATGCAGAACCGTGAGCCGTGTGGCTAAGTAGTTCTCCTGAGTTCCAGTTACCTTGCTGTCTCCACCTGGGCACCCCCCACCCCATCCACACACAATGAAATCTCTAGCTTTGTCAGCATGTATGTCTCCTTGGAAACTCATTTCCCACCCCCAGTGTTGGATAAGAGTCCCCTTTTGGTTCCTAGATGGGGTGGCCCCTTCTTGCAACTTGGGATGCACCCAAGTCAAGGATTTTTGTTCAGGGTCAACATGGTCCACGTGCCATGGATTGATGGTCTTTCCACGCAAGGCTATCTGAAGAGGTAATAACAATTCTTGTTTTTTTATTTCTCTCTCCTTCGGCTTGGCTTGTTTTAAAATGCAGTTCCGCTCGTGAATATTTTGTCACCAAAATTTATTGGAATATACAAGGCGTGTTACCTCATTGTACGTCTTTCACGTTTGTGTCTGTGGGAGCTCTATGGCAGTGTTTTAGGTACAAAGTAGGACCTGTCTTTGGTAGACAGTAGTAAAACCCCATACATGAATAATGGGTTTGCAACAAAACAAAATTTATGGTACAAGACAAAAATTTACTACAAAGATAAGTTAGACGTGACTGTGAGTAGAAAGTTCTGTCTGGCTCTTCATGTGACTTGGAAAACACTTTATTGTGCAACTTGTTCAGATATTTTGAATTCAGTAAAGTAATCAGATGTTCCATTACTTAAAAATATGTGTTCACACACAGAGATTACCTGAATTATTTCCTGCCTTTCTCTTTGATTTCTTATTTCACATTGTTATTTTTTTCATTTGCCTCTGAGAGTTGCGTTTTTATAATTAAGGCTCCCTTTTCTACAGGTCTGGTCTTCTTATGAAATTACTCCACACTACTTTTCTAATTCTACAAAATGTGGACAATCACCATTTTTTTTCAATTTAGGGTGATTTATTCATTTCTCCCCAACGGCATGACAGCATTCTGTCAGTTGGGAACCTGAAAGAAATGGTGGGATTGCAAACAATGGTGATACACCCATCAGAGAGGTACAAGGTTGGCTAACAGACATCACCCAAAAGCCCTTTCTGTCAATTCATTTCAGAAAAAGCAGTGAAAGTCCCTCAGTCGTGTCTGACTCTTGGTAACCCCATGGACTGTACAGTCCTTCAAATTCTCCAGGCGAGAATACTGGAGTGGGTAGCCTTTCCCTTCTCCAGGGGATCTTCCCAACCCAGAGATCGAAAAAGCAGTACACTTACCCACCCCACTCCCAGATAGACGTCTCTTTCTGATTCTTCAGCAGCGACATTGTTGGGTCAGAGACCAAGGCTTTCCATTAAAAATTTCTAGCCTCCAAAGTCCCTCTAATGCAAGCAATATCAGCAGTCTTTTCTCTCCCTCATCTCAAATGAAAATAGCATTTTATTCCGCAGTTTTAAAATAGAAATTTTCAATCTCCAGTAGCAGATGGGCTTGCCTGAATTTATATGAAAATATCTATCGGTCTATTTTCAAGCTTGCTTCATTGTATGAATGTGGAAATCATCTCAGTGAGACAAGCATTAATTTTAGTAATTACCAAAAGCTACCTAATACAGACTCCTCATCAAAACACACATTGATGTTTTTAAAAAGATATTCGAGTATTAAAGACTAAAGCTCCACTATAATCTCTGGGAGTTATAAAAAAGGTGACAAAGGATGGATTGGTGTAAGCCTGCATCAGTCAGTTCAGTTCAGTTGTTCAGTCTTTGCAGCCCCATGGATTGCAGCACGCCAGGCCTCCCTGTCCATCACCAACTCCGGGAATTTACTCAAACTCATGTCCATCGAGTCAGTAATGCCCATCCAACCATCTCATCCTCTGTCGTCCCCTTCTCCTCCCGCCTTCAATCTTTCCCAACATAAATATTTATATAAGATCACATGATGCGAAGAGCTGACTCATTAGAAAAGACCCTGATGTTGGGAACTAACAACTAAGCTCTGAGAACCCAATCCCACCAAAGGGAAGCCGAAAAGAATGGGGAATACCCTCTGAACACCTCAGAAACTCCTGGTACGTTAACCAACATTGAAATACTTTCTGTGGGATGCCAACCAGACTGCAATCTGTGAGTGCCCTTGGTTTCTGCAGGGTGAATCCACTTTTTGCAAATCCTGGGTATTCCGATCCCATGTCTTGCCCACACTCCTTAGACAGTAAGTGACATGGGGACTTCCTTCAGCCATAAGCAACAGCGCGCAAGTCTCGTAATTATTCATTGCTCTGTTTGGAATCCAAGCCCCTCTTTCTAGTTCATTGATGGCACTTGGGACAGAACTTCTGCAGAACTGTACTTGGTCCAGCGCACACGGGGTCCCTCCTCGGGTCTGCAGGAGAAGCTGAGCTGTGCCTACGAACCTAAGTTCACATCCTTCCGCCCCACGAGGCCGTGTTGACTATCAGCGGGCGGCAAAGGACAGGCGAAGACAATGGGAAGACTTTAAAGCCGTTGGTTTCTCAGGAGGAAAACATACCAAATACAACCTAATGATTTCCTTCCTTTGTGTATGTTATTGTATATAACCCAGATTTCAGGGCTGTCAGAGCAGACCTCGGAGATGGGGGAAGGCTGACAGGGGAAAAAGCCAAACAAAAGAGCCCTGTTTTTTTCAAGGACGGGGACTTTCAGTTCAATTAAATTTCCTCGCTATCTAAATAACGGGCTGCAGTGACCCATCAAGCCAGAGGAGAAAATAAGTCAACACAACAGCGTCCGAAGAGTTTACTCCTTTTCCTATCTGCTTCTCTTCAGCCCATTCCGCTTGAATGTCTATTACTGGAATTCATGATAAATACATTGAATGTCGTGGGGGTGAAAGTAACAACCTCTTTTAAAGAAAGGATCAAGTTTTCAGGGGCCACAGACAACAAATCATTTTTTTTTTTTTTAAGACTCAATGCCAGGTAGTTCACTGAGGTCAGACATTTGCCATCATCTGTCCTTGGTTTAAAACCCTTAAATCTTTGAGGCCTAGTGTCCTTGGGGGTCTCTCTGGAATGACACGTGAGGGAAAATCAAGAGTCATCAGGAGGGAGGTCCAGGCAATGCGGAATTAACTCTGCTGAGTATAAAGCGGAGAAAGAAGATATATATTTTTTTTTTCAGAACTGTTTAAATAAAAGTCACTCTGTTTATCGAAACAGAAAAATCTGGCAGGCGCTTCTTGCCATATGGGGCTTTTGAAAATATATGAGAAACATGTGATTATGCATTTGGTTGAATATTATTAAAACTGTATGCGAACCACTGGGAGAGCTTTTGGCCAAAGTTCCCTAAAATCACCCTCTGGAGCATCCTATGTATTTCTGTGCATGTAAAATTATCCTGATATAAATAAAGCAGAGCATCTATGAAAAACACACAATCCCCCATTACTGAGCTGATTCCATGAGGAACCACTAATTATAAACATCCAGAAGCATTCATTTTTGACTTGAAGGATAATTTAATAAAGCCAGAACCTGTAATTTGTGATAGCAACAGGATCAGGATGAAAACAAGGGTCTCAGTTAGTAAGGATAACTATAGCCCACAAGCCGGAAGAGCAGGTAGCTAGGAGACTGAGGCCTGGGAAGGAGCATGACCAGCGGTCAGTTCACGTTCCCCCTGAGACATCTACACAGCATCAGGTCACAACCCCACGGCCACTGTTTAAAAACCAAAGTTTGCTCCCAAGGAATGCAACTTCAAAACCAGGAACCATCTAAAGGCCTGGGAGGTCAAGGACACTCTTATTTCCTCTGTACTTGCAAGTTCAACCAGCTGTCTACCTAACGAATAGATTTAGATGTGAATTTCATGTCAACTGGTTAAGCAGACCCTGATGGTAAATATTTCAGAGTCGGATATACAGAAAGTAAGAGTATCTCCTTGGAAGAGAAGCTGGGATAAACCCAGACAGCTTATTAAAAAGCAGAGACATCACTTTGCCAACATAGGCCTGTCTAGTCAAAGCTATGGTTTTCCCAGTAGTCATGTATGGATGTGAGAGTTGGACCATAAAGAAGGCTGAGCGCTGAAGAGTTGATGCTTTTGAACTGTGTTGTTGGAGAAGACTCTTGAGAGTCCTTTGGAATGTAAGGAGACCCAACCAGTCCATCCTAAAGGAAACCCTGAATATTCATTGGAAGGACTGATGCTGAAGCTGAAACTCCAATCCTTCGGCCACCTGATGCAAAGAGCTGACTCATTGGTAAAGACGCTGATGCTGGGAAAGATTGAGGGCAGGAGAAAAAAGGGGTGACAGAGAATGAGATAGTTGGATGGTACCATCAACTTTAATGAACATTAGTTTTTGAGCAAATCCTAAGAGATAGTGAAAGACAGGGCAGCCTGGCGTGCTGCAATCCATAGGGTCACAGTCAGACATGACTGAGCAACCACAAGAGTATTCTTATGAGCGGGACTTTAAAGCCGCTGCCATCAATGGGTGAGATAAAATATAGTCAAAACCATTGTTTGCAAACATCAATTTGAAACCCGCAGTCTCAGTATATCAGGTTCCGGGGACAGGTGAGTGCTCAAGTAAGGACAACATCCCGATGTCCTTCTCAGAGCAGGATTCCTCCTTGATGTGAAGCCCATCACTCTGCCTTCATCAACATACACGGATGGCTCACTCATTCATTCATTCCCTTACTGTCTCTATTTTCTAAAATATTTGCCTGATGAAATCTGAGGGGGGGGTTTTCCCTTTGCAGTTCTTGGGGAGTGACCTATAGGAAGTGGTGTTGAACACTCAGATTTAGGAAGGCCAGGACAAAACTCGGGGAGAGACGGAGCAGAGTCAGGCCATCACGAGTGTGCGTGAAATCGCTGGAGCTGTGACCAAGCAGTTGTCTTCACTCCGTGGCAATTCTGGCACCTTCCGAAATCTCTCATTTTTGCTGCCATCTGTACCGACCATCCAGAGATGATGCAATAGATATTTATGAAGGGCTAGACTCTATGCTGATTTCCTACCTGTGGACCATGGGGTTTTTTTTGTTTTTGTTTTTGCTTGTTTCTCCCAAGTGTGTAGAATGTCTCATCAGTCTAGGTTATGGCATAATTGCTTTGAAACAAGGCATCAACTACTGTCTGCATAAATCTGTTTCTTCAATGGCTGTCATCAAACAACACAACAGCACGCATTTCTAGAAGTGGAGGTTTTGGTTCGTTATTTCAAGTCTATTTGTCATTGTTGGGGTACGTTCCCCAGAGCTCTACCACTGTGGAAAACGTACATGCTATAAATTTAAATCATAAACAGAGTCGCTAGATAAAAACCCAACTTGCCCTATTAAACTTGACTTATATTTTCTTGGAAAGTACTTCTCCTAAACATTGATCTGATGTTTATAGGAAGTTCAACTTTAACCAGGCAACTTGTATTTTTATTTGCTGAATCTGGCAAAGCTAGCCATAAATGAAAATCGGACGTGTTCACAAAAGCTCCAGCATTAGAGGAGAACGAGTTAGTATCTGTTTTCATTCCTGCATGATATAAATAACAAAACACAAGGAGGGTACAAGTCAATAATCCTATTGGTGGTAACTCAAGGAAGACGGGCGGTGGAAAATCCCTCGATCAAAGCAAAGCCTTTGATCAACTGTGAAATGGAAGACCCACTCGCATGTGCCAGACATATGTTAATGGGCATGGCAAGAATAAAGCATGGCAAATATATTAGTCAGAAACATCTGTAAGCGAAGCATCTGGAATCGCCCACAAGTAATTAATACAGCTTGGCAAGGAGCAAGCCAGCGTCAGGGGACCCGGGATAACATGGCCCATGTAGAAATCTATCGTCTGTCCCGGCTACCCGCCTCCATCACTGTAACTCCAATGCAGCCACAGACAGCACAGAACGGAATGGGCGTGACTGTGTCCCAATAAAATTTTATTTACAGAAACAGGGTGCTGGGTGGGTTTGACTTCCAGGCTCTAGTCTGCCATCCTCCCAACCTAAGGCAAACAGAGTCTGGTAGGAGCTCCTTGTATCCATGATAAGTTTTTTACTTATCAGAGGAGGGAAAATCAATTGCAAGAATTACTGAATGCTGTCAATCTATTCTAATACAATACCCAGGAATTTTTATAAAGGCTTTTGGTTTGGTGATATTATGTTTTAAAAAAAATCTCCATGATGGCCAAGAGGAGTTAGTTTGTCTTGTTAACGAAGTCAACTCGCTTGTTCAATAAGGTCTGAGTTTGAGTTTTGGAATGATGAAGAGGTCTGCATACCTGTGGTGGATTAGAAAGAAAGAAAGTGAAGTCGCTCAGTCGTGTCCGACTCTTGGAGACCTCACAGACTACTGTAGCCCACCACGTTTCTCCGTCAGTCCATGGGATTTTCCAGGCAAGAGTACTGGAGCGGGTTGCCATTTCCTTCTCCAGGGGGATCTTCCCGACCCAGGGATCGAACCCAGGTCTCCCGCATTGTAGGGAGACTTTTACTGTCTGAGCCACCAGGGGAGTCTAATCAGGAATTGATTAGAAAAGCAAGTAGAACTATAGATTCGAGCTCTGCTCACACGCTCTGTTCCCATTTCAGGAGAGCGGTGGGCTCTGAAATGAGGAGTCTGGGCTCTTCCTGACATGTTCTGACCTGAGACGTGCTGTAGAGGGTGGGCACTCTGACACTGACATTGGTTTTTCTTAACCAAAACCTCAATCTCAGCGTTCCTTGAAGATAAGGCTGTCTTTCAAGAGTAATCCTCTGCTGGTAATAAAGAGAGCATGATACTAAAATATCGAATAAGAAAAGTTATTTGTCTCATGTAGCTCAGTGCAAACAGATCTCGGTCTCAACAATGGCGTGTCATGAGTTTGAAAGAAAAACATCTTCCAACAGCTAAATCAATACAGGTTAGTAACCTTGATTTTATTAAATGCAACTGACAGGTGTCAGAATATACCAATCTTCACATGACTTTGGATGTAAACTTTTAGAAGAAAAAATTCTGAAGGCATTTCTTTGGGATTTGGTGTGTTAGCTCAGACGTAAAAGAATCTGCCTGCAATGTGGGAGACCCAGGTTCGATCCCTGGGCCAGAAAGACCCCCTGGAGAAGGAATTGGCAACCCACTCCAGGATTCTTGCCTGGAGAATCCTATGGACAGAGGAGCCTGGTGGGCTATAGTCCATGCAGCTGCAAACAGCTTGACATGACTGAACAACTAATACTTTCATTTTTTACAATAACAATGGAAATATACTTCACCAAAACAAGCAGTACTGTATTTACTTAAATTAGAGTCAATCCTACTTTATTTCATCATATAAAATGTTTAATATTTTATTTTTCATTCAGTTCAGTTCCGTCACTCAGTCGTGTCTGACTCTTTTTGACCCCATGGACTGCAGCACGCCAGGCCTCCCTGTCCATCATCAACCCCCGGAGTTTACTCAAACTCATGTCCATTGAGTCAGCGATGCCACCCAACCATCTCATCCTCTGTCGTCCCATTCTCCTCCCACCTTCAATCTTTCCCAGCATCAGGGTCTTTTCAAATGAGTCAGCTCTTTGCGTCAGGTGGCCAAAGTATCGGAGTTCCAGCTTCAACATCAGTTCTTCCAATGAATATTCAAGACTGATTTCCTTTAGGATGGACTGGTTGGATCTCCTTGCCGTCCAAGAGACTCTCAAGAGTCTTCTCCAACATCACAGTTCAAAAGCATCAGTTCTTCAGCGTTCAGCTTTCTTTATAGTCCAACTCTCACGTCCATACATGACCACTGGAAAAACCATGGCCTTGACTAGACAGACCTTTGTTGGCAATGTCTCTGCTTTTTAATATGCTGTCTAGGTTGGTCATAACTTTTCTTCCAAGGAGTGTCTTTTAATTTCATGGCTGTAGTCAACATCTGCAGTGATTTGAGCGTCTGTGGTTGAGCGTCTCCTGTGGAGGTACAGGCCGGCAGTGGTCTGCTGCAGGTACGGGGGCTCTGGGTGCGGGAATGGCATAAGCTGTCTTAGAGGAGCTCACCATTAACCTCACCATAGCGCTGCCAGAACTTACATAGGACTGGGAAATAGACTCTTGGGGGGCACAAGAGAACCTCGTGTCCCAGGACCAAGGAGAAAGGAACAGTGACCCCACAGGAGACTTGCCTGTGAGTGTCCAGGAGTCTCCGGCAAAGACATGCGTCGATGGTGGCCTGCTGCAGGGTTGGGGGCACGGACTATAGAAGTACATGCCCGGCATCTTTTGAAGGAGGTCACCATTGTCTTCCTTACCTCCACCATAGTTTAGTGAGTGAGTGAAGTCGTTCAGTCGTGTCCGACTCTTTGCAACCCCAAGGACTGTAGCCTACCAGGCTTCTCCGTCCATGGGATTCTCCAGGCAAGACTACTGGAATGGGTTACCATTTCCTTCTCCAGGGAATCTTCCCAGCCCAGGGAGCCGGGGCTCCCAGATTGGAGGCAGAAACTTTAACCTCTAAGCCACCAGGGAAGCAATAGCAGGGAGGGAACACAGCCCCGCCCATCAACAGAAAGATGGATTAAAGATTTACTGAGCACGGCCCCGCCCACCAGTCTCCCCCTCAATCAGTCTCTCCCATCAGGAAGCTTCCATAAGCCTTTTATCCTCCTCCATCAGGAGACTGACAGACTGAAAACCACAATCACAGGAAACTAACCAATCTGATGACATGGACCTCAGCCTTGTCTAACTCAATGAAACTATGATCCATGCCATACAGGGCCACCCAAGACGGGCGGGTCATGGTGGAGAGTTCTGACAAAACGTGGTCCACTGGAGAAGGGACTGGCAAACCACTTCAGTATTCCTGCCTTGAGAACCCCAGGAACAGTATTTCTCATTAATAAGACATAAAACACACAGGCTCCTGGGATGATTTTTAGTTTGTTATCTTTTCTTTTTCATTAAATAAAGAGGAAAAACAAGATCATGACGTCTCACAGAATTAATATAGTTATGTCTGAGTTTTCATAGATGATTCTTAATTACTGATTGCCCAAAGCCTAACACCTGCACATATATTTCCCAAAAGAATATTATGTCATTTATCACATCCCTTGCTTAGAAAAAAAATCCCTTGCCATTTTAGACAACACATCACATTGCATTACTGCAAATTAAGTAATGAGCAACAGAATTGTAGATTTATTCTTGTTTGTACAACCTACAATAAAAATGGATAAATTCATTATATTAGCTCTTTACTCCTTTTCATAATTAGTCTTTAAAATGTCTACTGTAATTTATTCCCCAGCAGGGCTTATAGTATTCTTTGAAACACAAATAAACTCATTCAACTCACTTGAGCTATTTCATCTGAATGTTTTGACGGAAAAGAAATCTGATATGGTTGATTACTTTGGGGAAAAAAGGCTCATTTGCTAATTAGTTTTACGGTACAAATTTCTCATTTACTGAGAAAGGAGTATACATAGATGCAAGGTTTTGACAAAAGGATGTGTAAGGCACATTTTTATTAAAAAAAATGTGTTGGGAAAGGTTTATTGTAATTCAACAATATTTTGATTGTTGTCAACCCTGTTTATAGGGGCTTCCCTGGTGGTTCAGCTGGTAAAGAATCTGTCTGCAATGAAAGAGACCTGGGTTTGATCCCTGGGTCAGGAAGATCCCCTGGAGAAGGGAACAGCTACTCACTCCAGTATTCTTGCCTGGAGAATTCCATGGACAGAGGAGGCTGGCGGGCTACGGTCAATAGGGTCACAAAGAGTTGGACACAACTCAGCGACTAACACTTTCACTTTCAAAGGAAAAATTATAAAATTAATCATCATTTTACAAGTCTTATTATAACTCTTTTTGGCTTAATGATGAGAATTTGAAGGAAAGCGAACTTAGTGATGGGTCGTAAATCCTTTTGAAGGTCATTATTTCCAAGTGTTTGTTCTCAGAAAACTGAAGGATGACTCAGTGGAATAGCTGGCAGGGTTATTTTGGAGGGAAGGGGAAATATGTTCCCTCGAGGAAACCTGGCAGAATCTGTAGGCATTTTTGGACGACTCAGCTGACATCTAGTGGAAGAGACCAGAGACATCCTAAAAATCCCACAATGTACAGGATAGGTCCATCCCCGCCAAAGGGATTATCCCACCCTGATGTCAACAGTGTCCAAGCTGAAACACTCTTATATACAGAAATATATAAATAAATTTAAAATGAGGGGGGAAGCTCTACATACGCCAATGAAAGATTCACTTAAATAAATTTCATTTAATCATCATAAATGCACATACTTTACTTAAACAATGTCTGTTTATATGGCTTTAACTATGTAATGATAATAAATTCAATGACAACACAAGCTAGAAAAAAATTTTTTAAATACTCTTTAGTCTTATGGCTACAAGACACTTTTTAAAAGTAACATTTAGGGAGTTCCCTGGTGGTCTAGCTGTTTAAAACTTTACCTTCACAATGCAGGGGCTGTGAGTTTGACCCCCTGCTTGGGGAGAGAAGATCCCACATGCCTCCCAGCCAGAAAACCAAAATAGAAAAGGATAATGTGACAAATTCAATACAGACTTTTAAAAAATAAATAAATAAAAGTAAAGTTTAAGATAATTTATAGTTTTGTTTCGGGTGTCTTAGTGTGTTCGGGTTTCTGTAAGAAAATACAGGCATATCTTGGAGCTTCTGCATGCAGGTTTGGCTCCAGGCCACTGCAAGAAAACTAATGTTGCCATAAAGCAAGTGGTACTAATTTTTTGCTTTCCTGGTGCATTATGGAAGGAATGTTCACCCTATATTGTGGTCTGTCAAGTGCACGGTAACATTGCCCTTGAAAAACAATGTATAGATCTTAGAGTGCTTCATTGCTAAAAAGGG
Source organism: Cervus canadensis (assembly GCF_019320065.1). NCBI lineage: Eukaryota > Metazoa > Chordata > Mammalia > Artiodactyla > Cervidae > Cervus > Cervus canadensis. Next base: position 11,361,555 of record NC_057419.1, read on the forward strand.
CTAAGCATGACCTAACAACCCAGGCTTGACACAAATCTTCAATTTGCAAAACCTGAAGTATCCTGCACGGCAGCCAAGTGATACAAAGTGCAATGACATGAGGTTTGTCTATACTAGTCGATTATAACCCTACCAGCTTTTAAACAGTACAAGGCAACCTTATCATTTAAATAAAGCCATTACGGCTGCTGCTGTCACTTCGGTCATGTCCGACTCTGCGCGAATCCCCATCCCTGGGATTCTCCAAGCAAGAACACTGGAGTGGGTCGCCATTTCCTTCTCCAAAATAAAGTCACTAGAGATAACTAAATAATAATTTTGATGCCATGAGATCAAGACCAAAAAAAAAAAAAAAAATTTCTGCATTGCTAGATGTCAAGAGTGATTCTTCTGTGTGAAGAGAGAGGATGACTCAGATGCTTCGCAGGATTTTGAATTTAAATATTCATTACAGGTATTTAAAAAATACACATCATACTCAGTCCCTGATGATGAAGAAAAAAAAAAAAGCTATTTATAAGAGATGAAGAGCTTTCCCTACTTAGTGAAACCCAGGAGCTAGAAATATAAAGATTTTATTTCTATTTTTCTCTAAGGCAGTTGAATAACACTTAACAAACGCAACACAAGATGGCAGTCATTCCATCCTTTAATTCTGTTACACACTCAAGAGAAAAAGAGTCGGTGTTTCTATGGTGACGAACGTGGCCCCCCCCCCCACTTGTAAAATCAGCATTGCCATTAAAGACAGACATTTCAGTCCGTGAATTCTCTTTACACTTTAGATGTGACGAATTTTCTCATAAAGTTCACTTAAAAAGCATTTCACAATCATTGATCTTTTTCTTGTCTATTAAGACAGCACCATACAGATAGTTTACCTATATTAACACTGGCGAAGAGTAAGAAGGAAAAATGAAGAAAAAAACAGAAAGTGAAATTGCCAAGCTAGCATACAATATCAGCAAATTATGGCTTAATTCAAACGTTCTTTTTTTCCTTTGGTTTAACAACTCAGGGTAACTTGACTCAAGTCTAATGTAATCACATAGATGCCTAATACTTGGGCAACTGAGCAACTGAACTGAAGTGATCTGTTCCTCATTCAGCGATGCAAACCCAGAGCAAACCATTGTGACTTGGGTCACAATGCAAGTCAAGGGGGAATTCCTGAGATTTCAGCAAACGTCAGTCTTTTCCCAGTTCACACTGCACTAATCTAATCCGCCACACTGCTCTGGGATATTTGTTCATCTTTCTTAACAAAAACATAAAGGTCAGCTGAGCAGAGATGTTTTGGAGAAGGCTGCCGGGAGTTGGGACTGATCATTTGCAAGGAAGGCTTGCTCCTGAACTCAAGAGCAAAGTCTAGCCCAGGCGTCACCAAGGAAGTGTCCCAGCCATCATCCTCTTGGACTGGTCTCCTTTCCTGGGCTTCTCCATCTATCGTGACTCCGAACCTACGTCTGCTGCCTCTGCTCAGAGCATGCTCTTAGCTCTTACAAGAACTAATAAGAGTCCTCTCAGGGCAGTCAGTTCAGTCACTTAGTCATGTCTGAGTCTTTGCGACCCCATGGATTGCAGCACGCCAGGCCTCCGTGTCCATCACCAACCCCCGGAGTTTACCCAAACTCATGTCCATCGAGTCGGTAATGCCAGCCAACCATCTCATCCTCTGTCGTCCCCTTCCGTCTTCAATCTTTCCCAGCATCAGGGTCTTTTCCAATGAGTCGGTTCTTCGCATCAGGTGGTCAAAGCATTGGAGTTTCACCTTCAGCATCAGTCCTTCCAATGAATATTCAAGGCGAATTTCCTTTAGGATGGACTGGTTGGATCTCCTTGTAGTCCACGGGACTCTCAAGAGTCTTCTCCAACACCACAGTTCAAAAGTATCAATTCTTCTGCGCTCAACTTTTTTTGTGGTCCAACTCTCACATCCATACATGACTACTAGAAAAACAGTAGCTTTGACTATTTGGACCTTTGCCGGTAAGGTAATGTCTCTGCTTTTTAATATGCTGTCTAGGTTGGTCATAACTTTTCTTCCAAGGAGCAAGTGTCTTTTAATTTCATGGCTGCAGTCCCCAGCTGCAGTGATTTTGGATCCCCCAAAAGAAAGTCTGTCACTGTTTCCACTGTTTCCGCATCTATTTGCCATGAAGTGACGGGACCAGATGCCATGATCTTTGTTTTTTGAATGTTGAGTTTCAAGCCAGCTTTTGCACTCTCCTTTTTTCCCTTTCCTCAAGAGGCTCTTTGCTTTCTGCCCTAAGGCAAGAAATCTGTTGTGGGTCCTGGAACTTTCTTAAAGTGCAAGAATTTATTTGGGGTAACTGTTCTGCAGTTTTGTGGGTCGTCTGCTCGGCGGCTCTGTGGTGGGATTAATGGTGACGTCCTCCAAGAGGGCTGATGCCACAGGCTATGCGACCCGGGTCTGCTGCACTCAGAACCCATGGCCCTGCAGCAGGCCACTGCCGACCCGAGCCTCCGCAGGGGACACTCACACGCTCAAAGGCAGGCAGGACCCCTTAGACTGGGAGCGCCCTATTTACCTGCAGTGCCGGCATGCAACCTGCAGACACTGACTTCTCCTCACCCCATTAATGATGACGAATCCCCATCATGACCGTGACCACCACATGGGGCTGGCCTGGTGGCTCCGTGGTCAAGAATCTGCCTGCCAGTGCAGGAGACATTGAGCCCTGAGCCTTGATCCCCGCGTCAGGAAGATCCCCTGGAGGAGGAAATGACAACCCACGCCGCGGAGAAACTCATGGACAGAGGATCCCGGCGGGCTACAGTCCAAGGAGTCCCAAAGGGTTTGAGACGGCAACTGAGTACGAATTCTTCCCTACAGGCTTCCTCCTAGCTGCTGAAACGCTGTGGAAATCACGCACGTCCCAGATTGCCCTGATGATAGCGCTGAGCACATGTAAACCCCTAAACTGATCTTTCCAGAAGGCACAGGCTGCTTCCTAAGCCTTCGAAATGAATGGTATTTTCTATTAAACGCAGAGTCTTGACGGCGGAGCTCCCAGGAGCCACAAAACCCAGCTGCTCTCACCCGGACAGTATCGTAGAAAAAAGGTCGTATTTCATCCCATTCATTGGACTATCAAGGAGTCCACAGTCAGTAAAATAAAGCAGAGCTGGCTGTTTCCAATAAAGAACCTGGAATCCCAGGTCTTCCTCCCCCAGGGTGCTGTCAGCAACTTCAGATGAAAAACTCTAGGCCCTTCTCTGCTAGGCCCCTGGCTCTGATGTCGGGTTTTGTGGTTTCCATCCCTGGTTATGGATGTGGTACCCTAGTTCAGCTTCCCTGAAAGCTCAGTTGGTAAAGAATCGGCCTGCAATGCAGGAGACCGCGGTTTGATTCCTGGGTTGGGAAGATCCGCTGGAGAAGGGATAGGCTACCCACTCCAGTATTCATGGGCTTCCCTGGTGACCCAGCTGGTAAAGAATCTTCCTGCAGGGCGGGAGACCTGGGTTCGATCCCTGGGTTGGGGAAGATCCCCTGGAGAAGGGAAGGGCTACCCACTCCAGTATTCTGGCCTTTGAGAATTCTCATGGACTGTATAGTCCATGGGGCTTGCAAAGAGTCAGACACGACTGAGCAACTTTCACTTCACTTCGCCCTAGTTCATGTCTAGGTTTCGGGATGAGCACACACACTCTATTGGAGAAGGAAATGGCAACCCGCTCCAGTACTCTTGCCTGGGAAAGCCCTGGGACAGAGGAGCCTGGCGGGCTACAGTCCCCGGGGTTGCAAATGAGCTGGACAAGAGTGAGCACATAAGTACATACACATGTATTGTGTGCACACGACCACAGGCCGCCATCCGGCGAGGTAGAGACCCAGTTCCGAGAGGTTCGGTCTGCAAAGACTAGCACCCGCCAGTTGCCTCCACTCCTGCAACTGGGCATCGCTGTGCATAAGCACGCTCACGGGGCAAAGGGCTTGTCAGGGGCACGAGTCCACACGCATGTGGGTAGCACTCACATGGCCCCACGGAAGCTCTGAGGTCAGGTGGGCGCTGGGTCTCTGTCAGGCTTGTTCCACCAGATTCTGCCGCCCTTAGGCACCTCTGCTCAGTCTCGTCCAACTCTTTGCAAGCCCGTGGGCTGTAGCCCACCGGGCTCCTCTGTCCATGGGCTTTCCCAGGCAAGAATACTGGAGCGGGTTGCCATTTCCTTCTCCAGGGGATCTTTCCAAACCAGGGTCTCCGGCACTGCAGGCAGATTTTTTTTTTTTTTTTTACCATCTGAGGCATCAAAGAAGTCCTTGCTTCTTCTCACATTCTCTTTATTGACTTAAGCCCAAAAGGGTTTTTCGGAATAAGCTCAACTTGTATCCAAGGAGAAAGTGAAAATATTTGGGGCTGACCATAATCTCCTGACACCGTTTTACTTTACCTCTTAAACATTACTCAGGTCGCCTGGCATTTGGCTGCCTCTTGCAGGGTGGATAATCTAAACACTGTCAAAAGTTGCTCTGAAAGCTGTCAAAACGTTTGTCTAAAACTTGTCAAATATTAGATTACGTGATGGAGGGTCTCTGTTTCCTTTGTGCGTTTTCCCTCGTGGCATTAAACTGCCACATGAACTTAAATTATCCAGTTCTCAGAAATATCCGTTTCCTATGGACCTCAGGTTCAGCACCGCAGAACTAACTTGTTGCTGATGACCACTCCCTGGAGAAAGATGGTCTGTGAGTGTGCTAGCCCTGTATTTCCAACTAGACCTCACATCAAGTCTCGGATATAAATAATGTTTCTCTGCAAGTGAATGATTTCCTGAGTTCGCCATTGTCTAACTGCTAACTAAACCCCTGTATGACGTGTTCAGTGGAAACACTCATGGTCCAGCTAGAAGGAAATCTGTCTCCAGCTTCGCATCTTTGCCAAAAGTTCTCCCTGTAACACAAATTTTGGCCTTCAACAGGCCCACGGGTTCCCTACCATCCCTTATTTTGACCCCTTGATTCTCCAGATATGACAAAAATAGAGAAGACACCCTTATCATTCAGAAACACTGCTAGAAGCAGAGATTGTTTTATCTTTACTCTCTTATTAATTTTTAAATTATAACAGAAATTCTTAAACCTAGCCCCAAATAGAACAGAGTCATAAACCTTTAGGTACCTGCTGCTCAATTTCACCATCAATATTTTCCAAAGTGCCATCCATGTCAAAGCAAACCTCAGACGGAAAGACCCACTGTCCGTATCTGCCCTGGACTATCCCAATCTTTTTGCCTTTTCATACTGTCCGTGGGGTTCTCCAGACTGGAATACTGGAGTGGGTTGCCATTTCCTTTTCCAAAAGGAGAAGGGAGGTAGCAGAGACTGATATGGTTGGATGGCATCACCGACTCAACGGACATGAATTTGAGCCAACTCAAGGAGACAGTGGAGGACAGAGGAGGCTGGCATGCTGCAGTCCGTGGGATCGCAAAGAGTCGGACACAGCTTGGTGACCAAACAACAATAACACCACCCCAATCTTAGCACTGAAAGTCCCGTGTCTCAGGAATCCACTCAGTCCCAGGCAAAACAGTATGGTTGGCTACCCTGAGTCAAAATACCATCCTTTACCTAAAACTTTCCTCACCAGCTTTCTCTAATTTGGGCTTTTAAAAACTCAACCACAATACCGCAAACAAAATTAACAAGTATTCCTAACTATCATTTCATACCAGCCATGTTCATTTATTTAATTGTTTGTTTTTTACTTCCTGCAGAAAGATAAAGCATCAGTAGCTAATCCGAGTCAGGACTCCTATGACTGATATGTCAGCTAAAACTTCTTTCAGTTCCCCAGCATTTTTCCCCTGTGCCATTTATATCTTTAAGCACTTGAGTCCATATTCCTGTAAGATTTCCCACCATCTTGGTATTACATGTTATGTTCTTGTGGTGGCTTTCTTTTTTTTACATACTTCTTTATTGCATGCATTATTTTATTTTTTACTGAAGGATTATTGCTTTACAGAATTTTGCTGTTTTCTGTCAGACCTCAACATGAATCAGTCATAGGTACATACATAGATATACAAAGTGCTATCTAGCTCTAGAAACTTGATTAGATTCAGAGTTGCTTTGGTGGGGAAGGGGGGGCATTGATCATACTGCTAAGACTGACCTGTGTGGTTCTGGAGGGGTCACCCCGATGGAACCATCTGAAAGCCCCCATAAACCTTTCACATAAAGATTCTGACAATCACCCATGATCACAGTTCTGATGTATGACATCATTGCAGGGTAGCAAGCATGATATGCCCATTCTATTATCCCTCCTTACGTTTCTTAATGTGATTCTCTACAAGGAATAGCTTTCCGTCATGAAATATCTGGTTATCTTGAAGTAGAATCCATTCGGAAAAAGACCAGAATAAATGTGTGATATTTTCTTTTCATTTATTACATTTCAGGATAAACAGCAGGAGTCCGAAAGACGATCAGTAAAACTTCGGGGCGGGGCGGGGGGGTGGGTGGAATAGAGGAGGGAAAGCATTTTTAATTCTCTGGGGCCTGCTCTTTGATGCATTCTCATAACTCACTGAGCTGAGGTACACATGCAAATAGATTTGCTGCTCTATCATAAACTCCTGAGCTGGTGTGCACAGGCAAATTTGCAAAAAAAATCCATAAATATGTGGCACAGTACCTTCCTTCCATTGTCCTTACTGGGAAATCTTCACCCATTTCAGGGGCAAGCATTAGGACGACCATGGCAAGCAAATCAACACATCAGGGAAATGTGTCTGTATACTTCTGTCTGGGCACTCTTTTCATAGCTCCTCATCTGTGCACTTTGATTTCTTGGATGACTAAACTTCATGTTCACGGCATCTAGCCTAGCAATCACCCAGCCACCCTAGGTTTCAAAAGTGTCCTCCCTGGTGAAAACCATAATTCCAAAAGATAGACGCACTGCCCCCCCCAACCCCTGCCCCCGCCCCAGCCCCCGCCCCAGTGCTCCACAGAGGCACTATTTACAATAGCTAGCCCGGACATCAGTTCAGTTTAGCTCAGTCGTGTCTGACTCTTTGTGACCCCATGGACTGCAGCACGCCAGGCTTCACCCATCACCAACTCCCAGAATTTACTCAAACTCACGTCCATTGAGTCGGTGATGCCATCCAACTATCTCACCCTCTGTCGTCCCCTTCTCCTCCCGCCCCCAATCTTTCCCAGCATCAGGGTCTTTTCAAATGGGTCAGTTCGTCACATCAGGTGGCCAAAGTATTGGAGTTTCAGCTTCAGCATCAGTCCTTCCAATGAGCACTACTGGAATGGACAATAATCTAATGATTCAATTTTAGCTTTCCTTTCTGGATGAACAAATATGATTTTCTTTATACATGATGATATTCTTCCCAAGCCAGGTTGACTTTGGCTGGTAAGGCTAAAGTAAGAGACATCTTTTCCTCACTTACGGTCTTCCAAACAATGTTTCTCTTTGGGACAACAGCTCCAGGAAACATCAAATGCCCCCAGAAATGAATTCTCTTGTCTCCCCTCAACACCTCCCCCTTTAGGGTACAGTCACCTTTGTGAAAATTTCAAGGCATTTCTAAAAACCAATCCATACTCTGCAAGCATAAGGAGTACAGACTTTGTAAGATAATTATTCTGAAGACCTGTAAAATGCATACATAGTGTCCATCATAACTCACCTCTGTAAAGTTTCCCCTTTGGGCATTATATACGAGAAACTCTGCATACACTATCAGAGGCCAACAAATACTCAGTATCCCTTTCTGTTGACAGAAAAGGCTATTCTTTGGCAAAGTGAGTAAAGTGAAGTCGCTGTCATGTCCGACTCTTTGCGACCCCAGTGACTGTAGCCTACCAGGCTCCTCCATCCATGGGATTTTCCAGGTAAGAATACTGGAGTGGGTTGGCATTTCCTTCTCCAGGGGATCTTCTTGATGTGGGAATTGAACCTGGGTCTCCCACATTGTAGGCAGACACTTTACCGTCTGAGCCACCGGGAAAGTCCAAATTCTTTGGCAAAAGGTGAATAAACTCTTGTCTCTAGAGGCCTGAATTTCATTCACATTCAATGGCTTTGATTAAATACCAAACTCAGCAAATTAGGTTCCCAATTTGAGGAAACCCCTTGAGGCTCCATAGGGAAGAAGAGTGACTCTTAAAGTCATCACTGGGATTTGACGCAAGACCCCGTCACATTCTGTCTCAATAATATCCAAGTTTTAAATCAGCCAAGGGCACAAGAGGGTTGAAACAGTTTCAGACTATTAAAAGACCTTTTCCCATTCACACGAACAGATAAGAAAATGTTGATAGTTTTCTACTTTGCACAAAAGAACAGTAGTGATAAAAATCTGCCGATAAGAAGAGGAAACTGACAGTGATCACCATGAGAAAAAGAAATCACAAAGTATGTCTGAGAACACAGAGAAATCAACGCTAGGTTGCTCTCTGTTATAGTCTCCCTGCTCCCTGGGCCAAGTCAGCACAGACACATCTCAACTCTGTAAATTTCCAATAAAAATGCATGATCAGATACAAGAGGAACGCAGAAAATACAAAATGGCACCATTCATATGCAGCACAAATTGTCTGAAGAATGAGATGTCGAAAGGAGAGATTTGTTGCCGTGAGGCTCCATCCTTTGTCATGAGATGGCTACCCTCAGCCTTGAATCTGACAATGGAACTGTGTCTCAGTTTAAAAAAAAAAAAGTCAATGGTCAAATGGTTCCATTTTCAAGTACTGGGACTGGATTATAGACTCTGGAGAAGTGAGCATTACTGAAACCAATCTTATCTTGGCGTCTTTGTAAGATGCCACACCAATTGTGCAGACAGGGGATGCTCAAGATAATAGAGGATGCTCCCCCTCTTGTGGGAGGTGAGGTCTTCTGGCTGCAGGATTGTAGGACACGGCTTATTTACAGCTTACAAGCCAGGACTTGGTGGGTGTCTGCCAATAATTACATTGGGATTTGGCAAAGAAACGGTTCTTCTACTAACGTGTGCTTATCTATGGAAACATCTGACAGAAGATCTCTAAATCAGAGATGATTCATTCTACCATGTAAACCCGTAGTACGCACATGGGTCAGCCTCTCAGTCGTGTCTGATTCTTTGCGACCCCGTGGACTGCAGCTAGGCAGACTCCTCCATGCGTGGTATTTCCCAGGAGTGGGTTGCCATTTCCTTCTCCAGAGGATCTTCCCGACCCGGTTATTGAACCTGTGTCTCTTGCCTCTCCTGCATCGCTGGGTGGGTTGCTTACCATTAGCAAGCTTCCCTGGTGGCTCAGATGGTAAAGAATCTGCCTGCAGTGCAAGAGACCCAGGTTCGATCCTTGGGTCGGGAAGATTCCCTGGAGCCAGAAAAGGCAACCCACTCCAGTGTTCTGGCCTGGGAAATACCACAGAGAGGAACCTGGCGGGCTACAGCCCATGGGGTCGCAAAGAGTTGGACATGACTGAGCGACTGACATTAGCTAAAACGCACCATCTAGGAAGCCCTCAAACCTAACTATTCACAGCTCCATGCCTTTTTACATTTGCAAGTAACCATAAACCACCACCCAAATCAAAAAGAACAGTCTGGTCCCTCAGAAAGTTTCCTCCTGGGCCTCCCAGAGACTGAATCACAACAAGTAATAAAACCTTAAGATGAGAGTCGTGTATATATAAGATTTATAAGACTATGACTTTGGACACTTCTTTCCAACCTGTAAAGGGCAAAAACTTCAACTGTTGTATGTGAATTTTTGAATAATTCCTTAGGAGAGAGTTTGAAGTGATCTGCCAAATAGATGGTTTTGATTCCTTGTTGCATTTGCCGAACAGCCCAAGACACGACACTTTATAGCTTTCTTAGGAAAATGAACATAGACTCGGTATAATTAATCCCACGTACAATGATTGTATCTAAGCCTGTGCAAGCCATTACTGGTAACTTTACAGGTTATAACTCAATTAATTTGATCTATTATGGATAATGGTTTTTTACCTTGCAAGTCCGGAATAGAAAATGATCTTTTGACTTAAGACACAGTTCCATTATTCATGAAACAAGAGTGTCTGAAGGGGCCATCAATTCACTCAATTGATTTGACAGTCTTGTTTTTCTGGGGGGTAGAAATGCTGAAAGTTCTCTGACAGGAGGATATGAGAATGAGGTGACTGTTTTCAGGAGAGTCAGCATCGAGTTTTCTGGTACTTCTTCCTGCTTTTGTCATCGTGACAAGTTCTGGATCATTCCTTTCCAATAAGAAATTGTTCGTGCAGGGATGGTGACTTCTAAGCAGAATTTGAGCAAACTCTGGTAGAAAGTAAAGGAGAGGGAAGCCTGGCATGCTGCAGTCCACGGGGTCGCAAAGAGTCAAGACACAACTGAGCGACTCAACGGCAAGAGAGCAGTTTGCCTAGATGACTTTCTTTCTTGGGTTTTTGCTCGCCTTGGAAAGCAGGCTCTCCTCCAGCACTTCTTGCTTCATCTCCCTTGTGGAAAGGGTGCTTTATTGAGGTACGATGTCCCAAGTGTTTAAGCGGCGGGGAAGAAGACACATCAGGGTTAGGGTTAGGGTTAGTGTTAGGCTCCTGGAGACGGACGTAAGTTTTAATACCTGGAGAGGGAGAGAGTTGGCAGGCTTGGGGAATGGCAACAAGGCTACTGGCTGGGCGTGCAAGAGTCACGGAGCATCTGACCTCTTGTGTGTGCGTGTGTGCATGTATGTGTATGTGTCTGAAAGAGAAAGAGAGAATGAAGGACTGCCTCTGTGGGCAGCCCTTGGTTACCTCTTCCTATAGACACCACAACGTGCCTCCCTGAGAGCAAGGATGACATTTCACTGACCTTGCATCCTCTGCTACAGAACGCTGGCCCCCAACAGCTGAGATGCATGTGAAGGGAACGATTTCAGGGACCCACCAGATGCTTGCATCTTCCCAAACATGTGCTTAGTCTCTTCAATCTTGTCCGACTCTTTGTGACCCCAGGGGCTGCACCCCACCAGGCTCCTCTGTCCGTGGGGCTTCTCCAGGCAAGCATACTGCAGTGGGTTGCCATGCCCTCCTCCAGGGGATCTTCCCGACCCAGGGATGGAACCAGGGTCTCCTGCATTGCAGGCGGATTCTTTACCAGCTTAGCTACCAGGGAAGCCTCCTTCTCATACACAGAAGAACGCTAAATTCCTTAACTTGAGATGTCTGCTTTTCCTTAAGTAACAATAATTTCTGATGTTCAGACGACCTGTCCCCCTTTGTTGCAAACTTCTATATAACCTGGCTCCCCCCAACCCCCCAACAACGGTCCTCCCAGGGGCACTTGTTGCTGCCTGCCAGGCTCAAAGTCCTAAGAATTTCCACCGAATAAAACAACTCTCTGCTTTCAGCTTGTCGCTATCTTTTTTTAAGTGGACAACAGCGAACGCCACCCAGGAGGGATAGTGAAGGCTCGTGGGAAGAACTGGATTTGAGTTCTGATGCAGAGTCCACGCACTGCCCTTCCACCCTCCTACCTGCTTCTCCTTCTCATCTTCTGCACCCGTTCCAGCCAAGCAGCCACAGGACCTCCCACCTCACCTTGAGCAGATGGCCTAAGGCCCAGCTTAGCAAAACCAAGGAGGCTGTCAGTGGGAACCGCTTTATCTTCTTGCCTCTCAACTGAGCTACAGCTGACACTTTGCTTTTATTCTCTGTTCATAAACGCCTATTTCCAAGGACCACTGACATGTAAAAGCAGACTTGTTCAAAATTGGGAAAGGAGTACGTCAAGGCTATACACTGTCACTCTGCTTATTTAACTTCTAGGCAGAGCACATCATGTGAAATGCTTGGCTGGGTGAATCACAAGCTGGAATCAAGACTGCTGGGAAAAATAACAACCTCAGTTACGCAGATGATACCACTCTAATGGCAGAAAGCAAAGAGGAACTAAAGAGCCTCTTGATGAAGGTGAAAGAGGAGAGTGAAAAAGTAGCTTAAAGCTCAACATTCAAAAAACTAAGATCACGGCATCTGGTCCCATCACTTCATGGCAAATAGATGGGGGAAAGAATGGAAACAGGGACAGACTTTATTTTCTTGGGCTCCAAAATCACTGTGGATGGTGAGTGTAGCCATGAAATTCAAAGACGCTAGCTTCTTGAAAAAAAAAAGTTATGACCAACTTAGCATATTAAAAAGCTGAGACATCACTTGGCCAACAAAGGTGCATATAGTCAAAAGGTATGGCTTTTCCAGTGATCATGTACATAGGTGAGAGCTGAACCATAATGAAGGCTGAGGGCTAAACTGATGCTTTCAAACTGTGGTGTTGGAGAAGACTCTTGAGAGTCCCTTGGACTGCGAGGAGATCCAACCTGTCCATCCTAAAGGAAATTGGTCCTGAATATTCACTTGAAGGGCAGATGCTGAAGCCGAAACTCCAATACTTTGGCTACCTCTTATGAAGAACTGACTCACTGAAGAGACCCTGATGCTGGGAAAGATAGAAGGCGGGAGGAGAAAGGGACGACAGAGGATGATATGGTTGGATGGCCTCACTGACTCAATGCACATGAGTTTGCGTAAACTCCAGGAGATATTGAAGGACAGGGAAGCCTGGCATGCTGCAGTCCTTGGGGTTGCAGAGTCAAATACGACTTAGCAACTCAGCAACAACAGTTCCCAGGAAACCCTAGCTGCCAAACAGCTGCTTCTCCAACATCCAGGCTGTGAACATTAGCCGCCCTCTCTCTCCTGGGAGGCGGCTTCTTGTCACCAATACTCAAATATGGTGATGTCTCTCCTACCTTAAAACAAAGACGTATTTCCCTGGAACCTCTTTTTCCAATTAAAAACCACCTTTGCTTTCCCCTTCACGAACAAGCTGTATAGGTCTGGAGGTCTGATAATTAAGAATCTACCTTGCAACGCAGAGGACCTGGGTTCGATTCCTGGTCGGGCAACTAAACAGCTCGCTCTAGAGTCCTCACTCTGGAGCCCAGACAACACAACTGGAGAAGCCCATACACCACAACAAAAGATCCTGTATGTTGCAGCTAAGACCCGTTGCAGCCAAACATACATATACATATACATGCATACATACATACACACATACATATACGCACATATACATATATGATATATATGATATAGCGCTTCCCTGGTAGCTCAGACAGTAAGGAGTCCGCCTGCACTGCAGGAGACCCAGATTCGGTACACACACATACACATAAAATCTATGTATGTGTACATATGTATGTACATAAAAGTCATGTGTGTGTACATATACATATACACACACATATGTAAAAGCTATGTAGAACCTCTGTGGCTTTATTTTATTTCCCTGTGCCTCTTCACCTACTGTAGGCAGGCTTCTGCCCCCAACCATAAAATGAAACCTTCTGTGCTACGGTCAATGGGTGAGCAGTGGTCCTAATTACTCTCAATTTCTTAAGGATGCTGACGACAGCCCCTTCCACCAGACTGCAGGAAACAGCCCTCGCCCTTTTTTTTCTTTATGCTCATTATCATTGTCCATCACTTAAAGCCAAGCTTCAATCACTATTGCAAGTGAAACTCGTTTGTGGCTTAGAAATCTCTGCCTTTCGAATAGCTCCCAGGAGATTCCTTTATGCTAAGCTTTCAGTAGCACTGTGATAAGTATGGATATTCCTCAGAGGCCGGCTCCACGTCTCCAGTTCACCATTTATAGCAGAAGTTGGTAAACGACAGCCAAAGGACCAACTCAGGCCCACCACTCGTTTTTGTAAATAAAGTTTTATTGGAACATGGCCCACTGGTTGGCTTACTGTCTATGGCTGCTTCTGAGCTGCTGCAGCTGAGCTGAAGAGTTGCAACGGAGACTCTACGATATACAAAGCTTAAAACATTCACTCTCTGGCCTTTCACAGAAAAAGTATGCCACCTCTCCGCTTCCCCCCCAGTTTACAGTCTCCCAGCTGCCCTCCTGACATTCAGAGCCTTTTCATGTGACCTGTCCGCCACACATCAGACCCAGAAAGCCAAGAGTGTATTAGAAACCTGCACACGAATATGATGACACTCACCTCTGAAGCCCAATGTATCCAGCTGCCTTTCCCATCTTCTTCCTGACTTGCTCCTCCATCCACAACGTTATAGGTTTCCCCGGTGGCTCAACTAGTAAAGAATTCACCTGCAGTGCGGTAGACCTGGGTTCGATCCCTGGGTGGGGAAGATCCCCTGGAGAAGGTAAAGGCTACCCACTCCAATATTCTGGCCTGGAGAATTCCGTGGGCTGTGTAGTCCGCAGCCCAGGAGCAAGTACCGCCACCCACCCCCATCACCCAGCTCCCGAGCATCATCTCTTCCAGTGGAAGAGCAAAGGGCGTGGGGATCCAGACTTGGACCCAGTTTGCTGTAAGGGTAAACGATGGTCCTGTCTGGGGAAGCCGGGGAAAGGGGCACATCAGAGGGAGCCATCATCCTGAGAAGTTAGGGCTTGAAAAGTGTCGAAAGGAAAGTGCGTGTCTAACTGTGGGCAGAGGCCCAGCACACAGGGAACTCAGACCTAGTTTAAATTCAGAGAGACACACATCGCATATTCAGATGCAATCAAGTGGGTGCCAGGATTGATTATCTTTCACCTGAAGAACTCGGGAGTCGTATTTCCCCAAAGCAGACGCCGGGCATTTTTATCACGGCACTCCTATTGTGTATGCGATGCTGATACTGGATCAAAAGTCACAGCATTGAGGGAAATACAGTTGTCTCCCCTTAACGTTTCTTCACGTGGGAAAAGAAAAGGTCCAACTGTTGCACTTTTTAAGCTGCATGATGTAAATAACATCATTTTTGGTCCCAAAAAAATCCTCTTTTACTGACTTTCAAGATTGGGAAAATGTGGAAAGGCCCAATTTTCTTACTTTCGGTCTCTTATCCAACATTATTTCCGCTGAAAATCACAGCTTGTCTTTTGAAATACTCATTTGCGGAACTGAAGACTCGGCATTCAATATGCCTAGGGTTAAATGGTGAAAAAGCGGGTTTAAGTTTCAACACGTTACAGGTTTTCTATAAGCGATTGTAACTAGTTATATGAAATCTTCCACTTGAGGAGGTGTTATCTGACTCACTCATATAACTAATTGACTTGTGTAAAAGAATGTATACTGCTTGCAATCTGAGTTATAAAAGTGCCTCCAGATTTCTAGTGTACAATCACACAGTTAGCGATGTGTGGAAATCTACAACTCAGGAATTCTCCCCAAAGAGGTCAGTTCCTGCCCTGATGGAATACATGTTTTATCTTCCATGTTCTGTCTTTCTTGAGGAGTCTTAGGATGGCCTTTGAAGTCACTATTCCATCCCATGGAGGGCCTTCATAATGCCAGTACTGTAGGAACTAACGAGACAGCTCATTATAACAGCAGTATTTTCTATAAAATGGAAATAATGGTACCATTTCCAAAACAATGGCAGAGAGTACTAGGGTTTAGAACTTTACTACACTCTGCTGACCCAAAGAGGAGCTACATATTTTAGGCCAATCCTTTAATGAAAAGATAATGAAAGAGTGTTCATCTGCCTGGAAATAGAGTTCAAAGAATGTGTGCGACCTTAAAAAGACTGAACACATTCTACTTGGTTGGCCAGAAAGTTTATTCAGCTTTTCCACAACATCTTACACAAATGAACTTTTTGGCCAATCCAATTTAAAAAAACAGAAAACAAAAAACTTCATATCTACTGAAAGGAATGACCCCTTCATGACAAGAAGTAGCTCTCCAAATTAAAATTTATAATGATCTGAGGCTGGCACAAAAGCTTTTTTTTTTTTTTTCCCCCGTACAAATGTACTGCTTACAGTTCTGACATAAAACGTAATATATAATTTCTCTCTTCATTTTGGCAAGAGTTGCCAGGAACCATTTCTTCTTCAAAGTCAGATCTTCCACAACTGGATTTTGAAATATCACCTGATAAAGTTTCATTTTAGTGTGAGTTTCTAAAAAATATAGAAAGATAGTTGTATTCTATAATCCTCCATGCCAAACATTCGTTAGGACAAAATAAGCAAAAGGTGAACGATTATTGCAAATTCTGAAGCAAGAAAAGACTTATAAAGATCAATAATTGCTTTTTCTGTGATACTACCTTTGCTATTAAATTTCCTACTCCAAAGTCACATCTGATGACACAAAATCAATAAAGATCCTTGAGCTAGTCATCACATGAATTCTGACTTAAAAGGTGTGTGTAATTGTTTAGTGTGTATGCCTTGCAGGAATCCACATATGTTGCATAGTTGCATGGTGGAAAGTGAAGAAAGAGCTTTATCTTCTATTGTAAGCAAAGCTTCGGGTCAGGTTTCAGACTATGCGTTATGGTTTGCACACCTTCCTTTGTGAGCTTTTCCAGGCCCTTTGTCATCACTGAAAGTAGACTATTGTTTCTGAGTTTTAATCTGGTCTCTCTTGCCATGAATTAATGCCCTCGCACTCCTCCTTCTACTAATTCTAAGTTTGCTTCTAACTCTCTTTCTTCAGCCTTCTGCAACGTTCCCTTCTCTTTCCCCCTTTTTCCTCCCTCCTCCGTATTCCTTACGGATATATACAGATTCCTTATCCACTATAAGCAAAGTAAGCGGCCTCTCAGTCTTTGCTAAGCCTCCCGTGACTGTATGAATGCCTTCCCCATCACCGTATCCTTCACACACGGCTGACAACCGCGTGCCGTCAAGTCTGGTACTGGGGGCAAGCGAATGGGCGCACATCCCTGCCTTGCCAAGCGCCAGCTTAGTCGACCCTCCCTAAGGTCTCCGAATGCCAGCCACTCTGTCTGCAACATTCTCATGATAGCGCCAACTTTGCAAAGAAAGGTGTCATAGGAAAAAATAGCTGGCCCACCACGATGCTGATAAATACTGAATTGAGGAAGAAATTAGAATTATGCCACTGACATATATCAAGCACCAGTCATACGCCAGGCAGTTTGGGAAGTGCCGTGCATCATCAAGAAGGTCGTCATTACCCTGGATGAGCCTCTGTGATTCTTACTGAGGAACTGTTTTGTCTTTTTATTTTATTTTGTTTAGGCTTGAAATTTTTTTTACATTTTTAATGTATTTATTTTTTAATTGAAGGATAACTGCTTTACGGAATTTTGCTATTTTCTGTCAAACGTCGACATGAATCAGCCATAGGTAAACATACATTCCCCTTCCTTTTGAACCTCCCTCCCATCTCCCTCCCCACCCCACCCCTTGTGGTCACAAAGTTCTCTGGAAAACTCCTTTTCTACCAGACGGTAGGTGAGACGATATAGTCTCTGAAATCTTAACCTAGAGGCACCAAAGAAGATCATCATTTTCTCTTTTGTTTGGGGGGACCCTGAAACAGATTGGTGTCATTATTGACATGCCATGCATGACATAGGCCTGTTTGCAGACTCACTCCTTTCCAACACCCTGAGAACACAGAAATTCTCTTACACTTTCAGAACACGTAGATTTTAGAACACATAGACACCACCTGTGCCATTTCTTGCTTATGGCTTCTGAACAACTAACCTACCCTGGACAACTTATTTTCTTCGCTCCTATTTCTGAATATTCAAAACTAACTGATATCCTGGGACTTCGCTGGTGGTCCAGTGGTTGACAACCCGCCTTCCAGCGCAGGGGACACGGTTCAATCTCTGGTCGGGGATCTAAGAACCCACAAGTGGAGGAACAGCTAAGCCCATGCATCATTACAGAGTCCGTGCACTCTAGAGCCTTCACGCTACAACCAGAAAGCATGAGGAGAGCTGCAGCAAGACTTGATGGAGCCAAATAAAAAGGAAAAAAAAAAAAAAAACCCACGGATAACCTCACATTTCTTCTGTTGCTCTTAGTGGTGTGGATCCTGACCTCACGTGGAAAGCTGCGATGAGACGCCCTGTATTTTTCTTTTAAAAACTGTGTATCTCATTTGCTGAATTTTACTTATTATAGAAAGTGCACCAGAACAAACGTTTCAAAATCTGTGCCCATTCATTGAGATTAAGACACTTTTTCTCTGCTTCATTCATCTGCTGATGACTCTAGCTCATTGACTGAAAAACACTATTTTAATGAGTTAGTTCCCTATCAGTCTCATTTAAAGTATATTAACAATAACGATAAGCAAAAAGTCAATGGTCTTCATGACTTTAGCAAACTGAGTTGCTCAGGCCACTTGATTGTTTAAAATCGCCACTGGGAGGAATCTGACTTTCCAGGAGAATTAAATGCAGTTTCTTGTGGTGAGTGATTATTAGCACAAGAGCTATGCATTTTTCTACTACAGTAGAGGAAATAATTTAATTAGTCTGTTATTGTAAATGTTCTTGATTTTAATACATTAACTTGTGGCCCACGGCTGATAGAAAAAGAAATTAACACTGATTCCTTTAGACTGTGGAATGAATTCGACTTTCCGGGGTAAGAAAATTAATTATAGATGTTCCTTGCTTAAGACTGCCAGATTTTTTAAATGATAAATGATGCAATTATTATCTGTCAAGTATACAAATAGTCATGCATTGACATTTCAGCTTATTAATTCCAACATTCACCATGGTGTATAACACATTCATCACACTTAATTGCTCGATAAATGGGAGAAAAAAAAATAATCATTGTTCTTATGGCCCTCCCCGTGATTTTCAGGCGGTAGATTTCTGAAGAGACAGAATGCTGATAACACTAAATTTCTGATGACAGCCTCCTGTTTCATTTTGAGCCAAGACCAAAGCAAACAAAAAGAATCCGTGCAAAGGAGGTTAAGTCTACAGAAGCAGAGACTAACTGCTTGGGAAGTATGACTCGGCTGAAGTTGGTCCAAGCGTCCTGGCATATATGTTTCCCCTTCTCTCTTCTACGTGCTTGCTGGGGTGGGGGGCGGAAAATCCACTGCCCTGAGGGTCCCAGGAGCATCCGCTGCCTAAGAGATGCCCTTCCTTACCAATCAGTGTCCGAATCTTTGCAGCACAAAGGCAACTGTATAGCTTCAAAAGACCCTCCTCCCTGAGAGTCACGTGAGCCGTGACTGATGAAGTACGTCATCCTTTTACCAAGGAAGGCGGGTGGGCTCTAAAAGCTAGGACTTCCCTGATAGCTCAGCTGGTAAAGAATCCACCTGCAATGCAGGAGACCGGGGTTTGATCCCTGGGTGGGGAAGATCCCCTGGAGAAGGGATGGGCTACCCACTCCAATATTCTCGGGCTTCCCTGGGGGACTCAGCTGGTAAAGAATCCGCCTGCAATGGGGGAGACCTGGGTTTGATCCCTGGGTCGGGAAGATCCCCTGGAGAAGGGAACGGCTACCCCACCCCAGTATTCTGACCCACAGAATTCCATGGACCGTAGAGTCCATGGGGTCACAAAGAGTCGGGCACGACTGAGTGACTTTCACTTTCTAAAAGCTTCAAGCCAGGACCAAGGAACCAGCCCTCCTGACACCTTGGTGTTACCCCAGTGAGGACCACTGTGGACTTCTGGTCCCAAGGACTGGAAGGTAATACAGTGATGTCGTTTCACACCACTAAGTTTGTGGTCATTTGTTACAGCAGACATAAGAGACTAATATACTTTTTGTTTAACGTCTTTAAATTTTCCCTTTCCTCTTTAGCCTTCCTTCCCATCCTCATCCCATGCCTTGAGGTCATCATAAAGGACCACGCTGAGCTCTCCCTGTGATATACGGCAGCTTCCCACTAGCTGTTTTACACATAATGGTCTGTATATGGGAAGACTAATATACCTAATACTTTCAAAAGGTCTGTAGGTAAATTTAGTGTGATTATTCAATCTACACATGTTCAGTGCTTCAGTTCAGTTCAGTTCAGTCACTCAGTCGTGTCCGACTCTTTGCGACCCCATGGACTGCAGCACGCCAGGCCTCCCTGTCCATCACCAACTCCCGGAGCTCGCTCAAACTCATGTCCATCATGTCTGTGATGCCCTCCAACCATCTCATCCTCTGTCGTCCCCTTCTCCTCCCGCCTTCGGTCTTTCCCAGCATCAGGGTCTTTTCCAATGAGTCGGTTCTTCGCATCAGGTGGCCGAAGTATCGGAGTTTCAGCTTCAGCATCAGTCCTTCCAATGAATACTCAGGGTTGATTTCCTTTAGGATGGACTGCTCAATTCTTATACATCCTCATGTCCTTGTAGTAACTCTGTCGTACCTGCAGACAAAGTGGCAAAGTGAAGCTGCTCAGTCATGTCCGACTCATTGCGACCCCATGGACTACAGCACAAGAGACTCCTCCGTCCGTGGGATTTCCCAGGCAAGAGTACTGGAATGGGTTGCTATTTCCTTCTCCAGGGGATCGTCCGGACCCAGGGATCAAACACGCGTCTCCCGCATCATAGGCAGACGTTCTACCGTCTGAGCCACCGGGGAAGTCAGTAACCTGCAGAGCCATAGTCTATGATATCTGCTGTGACCAACCACAGAAGTCAAGAGTGGGCATGAAAACAACTCCCTTTGGTCCTGGCTGCAGCATTTCCCTTGAAGCCTGGACACGGTCTCACCACCCTTCTCCAGGCAGCCCCATCTAGACACGCAAGGTGGAAGCTCTGGCCAGCCCCGTAAGTGACCTGTGACTTTTTCGGCTCTCATTTTCCATCCGTGACGCGCAGAAGTATCGTAGGGACCCCAAGATTCCCACCCCTATTCCCACAGAGGACGAGCGTACATCCTATGTCCTCCGCTCCCCGTGACTATGGGCAGAACCCGTGACTGCGAAGGACTTCAGTCCCCTGACTGGGTCCCTAATCAAAATAACTCTGAGCTTAAATCTAAAGGGAGACCATCTGTGTTGGCCTTGGAAAAAGGGACAAGGAGCAGCAGCAGATACGGTCCTGGTCAAAGAGGGGAGCAAAAGCCCTGTTGTAACATGCACACAGGGCCCATGTGGAAGGAACTGCAGGCAGCTTCCCAAAGCTTCGCCTTGGAGAAGGAAATGGTCTTCCACTCCAGCCTTCTTGCCTGGAGAATCCCACGGACGGAGAAGCCTGGGGGAGCTCCATTCCATGGGGTCGTAAAGAATCAGACACGACTGAGCGACTTCCACTCCTAAAGCTGACAGCAGCCCTGGATGATGGCCAGCGGGGAAACGGGGGCCTCAAGCACACAGCTGCAAGGAAATCCACTCTCTCAGCAACCCTCTGAGCTTAGTGGAGGACCCTGTGCGTGAGAATGGAACGGAGCCCGGCCAACACCGTGATTTCTACCTGGCTAAGACCTGAGCAGAGGAGAGACAGCCTCAACCATGCCTGGGCTCCTGACTCATGGACACTGGGAAATAGTCACTTGGGTGGTTGTAAGCCTCTAAGTTGGTGGTCGTTGTTTATGCAGCAAGAGAAAATAAATCCACCACTCTGCAGAAATGCATTCCTCAGCTGGCTAAACAGGTAAAAGTAAGCTATGTTATTAATAGTTTATAACGTTAAGTGTGCTACAGAGCATGGGGGATGCTTTCTAGATGAAGAGAAGGTGTGGTCTCAGGAGAATGAGAGGTTGGAAGAGTTCCATTTCTGCAGAATAAATGTCGCCTCCAGTCTCCCCAAGTAAGGGGATGCCTACGTGTTCACTTAGATGCTAGACCAGCCCAAGTGACAAGGAGATGCACTGAACCCTGTTTGGGCCACTGGCTCCCACATCCTGCCATCTCCCACGGCCCTGAGGTCTCTGTCACTCTCTGGATCTTGTGCGCAATGATGGACTCATGGAATTACCTCTCTTTTGGGAAAGGAGAGTTCCATCTCCCCGGTGTGTGTTCAAGTGTCCAGTCATGTCGACTCTTCGCGACCCCATGGACTGTAGCCCACCAGGCTCCTCTTTGCATGGGGTTTCCCAGGCAAGAACACATGGAGTGGGTTACCGTGCCCTCCTCCAGGGGATCTTCCCAACCCAGGGCTCAGACCCACATCTCTTGTGTCTCCTGCATCGGCAGGAGGATTCTTCCCCACTGTGCCGTCTGGGAAGCCATATCTCCAAACAGATCTGAGAATCTCTAAAGGCCTGGTCAAGGAGACAGGACTTGGAATCTTGAGAGCTGGTTTACATCGTGATATATACCATTTGATGTCTACACCTTGCGTGGAAAGCTTTTTTTACTGTCTCCGCACCAGATACAGTGGTAGCCATACCACATGAGGAGATTGGTAAAGATGGTATGAGTCGGCTTATCTGGAAGTATCTTGCACGTGACCTTTCAATCACTAAGTGTTCAGAAAAAAAGTTCATTCCCTTGTTCTGGAAACACAGCACCAATTATGGCTAATTTATGATATGATTCGATTTCTCTGTCCCCTGAAATTGCCATTTGCAGCACTTTGGTTATTTGTCAGACAAGAAGAGCTTGAACAAGTTGTGCCCCCGGGAGGCACATCCCCAAATGTGCCTGGGGTTTCAGTAGATTAGACACCCCACATCCCACACACAGTACCGAACCCAACCAAGAGCTGCCTCTACAATTCCCCTGGAGAGAAAAGCAGAGATTTCCCTCCTATCAACAGCACTTCTTTTTCACCTCATTAGCAAACCCCACTGGGTACAACTTTCTGAGAATGAGCGCCAAAGAAGTGTTAGGGGAAGCACATTGATTGAAATCGCCCACCCTGGCCAGGCACCATAGTAACCATTTGCATGAGTTGTTTTACGACAGGAGGTCCTGGTAAGGAACACGGAACTAACAAGCCTCCACCAACCAGAAGAGTTCGGAAAAGGTCAAAAGGAGACACTGCATGCCCGACCACCTCCCAGAATCCTTCTCTCTGGCATCCACCTTGGCTGAACAAGGCCTGCACCACCAGGAAGGAGTCTGAGTCAGAATGATTGGCTAAGGACAACCTGGAAACTAACCCCATCACCGTAAAACCCGGGACTTTGAGCCACATGGCAGAGCTGTTCTCCTGGGTTTCCTTCCCCTCCTGCTCTCCACCCGGGCACCCTTTCCCAATAAAATCTCTTGCTTTGCCAGCACATGTGTCTCCTCGGACAATTCACTTCCAAGTGTTAGACAAGGGCCCAGTTTCCAGGCCCTGGAAGGGGTCCTCCTTCCTGCAACAGAAAGAGAGCCATGTGGAGGGAGTAAAGAAGGCTGCTCATTCTCAGATTGCAAATAGAGAGCGCGATTTCCACTTCAGCTAAGTTGGCTCTCTCTCCACCAAATCTAGTAAATGCTAATGAAGTCAAGCCCATTTCACATGGAAATTTCCAGATCCCGCCCCCCTCCCACCCCCAAATTTAGTTATTACAAGAGATTTAAAGAGGAACTGGCTGCTGGGTAAACCTGCCTTCGTATACGTTTTCCAACCAATGACACCAGTCAGAAGCTTGTTGTCGGAAGGGTAATGCGGCCTGTTCAAGTTGCCTTTGGAAGAACTCTGATAGGAGTGGTTGTGGGGGTGGGGGGCGGCGGGTGCGGTGGCGAGTGTGTGTTTATCTCCCCTGTTTCCATAACCAATGCAGCACTTCTCTAGCAGATAGCTCAGTGGGTGAAGAATCTGTCTGCAATGCAGGAGACCCGGGTTCGATCCCTGAGTGGGGAAGATCCCCTGGAGAAGGGAACGGCTACCCACTCCAGTATTCTGGCCTGGAGAATTCCATGGACTGTGTAGTCCTTGGGGTCGCAAAGAGTCGGACACGACTGAGCGACTTGCACTTTCTTTCACTTCTTCCTCCAGCAGAGAGAGCTGTAAAGGGGAGTCTACATCACTAGGAATGGAGGAGACGTGAAGGGTGTTTTTGCCTTGTCTCCCAAATCATCATCGAATCACACATTGCCACAGTGATCATTTCTTTGCTTCTCTCTCCAAATAATGTACCCGAAGGCAAATGCTAGGAATCATTCGACAGATGTGGTAAAAGTCCTCAGGCCGAAACTGTTTTGAAAGTTAGATTTGCAGGAAACTGGTGCAAAGGTGGGAATGCAAAGAAGGGGACGGGGCTTCTCCAGTGTCTCAGCGGTAAAGAATCCACCTTCCATGCAGGAGACCTGGGTTCAATCCCTGGGTTGGGAAGATCCTCTGGAGGAAGGCAGGGCAAGCCACTCCAGTACTCTGGCCTGGAGAACCCCATGGACAGAGGAGACTGGTGGGCTATAGTCCAGGGAGGCCCAGAGAGTCAGACGAGACGGAAGCGACTTAGCGTAGCACACAAGTGGAGCGAAGGAAGCATAGATCTAGTGCTTGCGGCTATGAAAACAGCAGTGAATCAAGCAGAGGGAGAGCTTCAGAGTTCTTTATCACCGCGTCTTGAGTCTGCAGCTGAGACGTTTTCAGAGTGGCTGTGTAGGAAAACATGATTCACGGGAAACCAAGGGCTACTGTGATTAAGAGAACGCTTGATGGTTTAGAATCAGTTGTGTCCACACCTGCACAAACTACATCCCAGCTACTGAGAAGACGTAAAGACCAGAGCTTGGAAATGCCAGCATCACAGTCTGAGGATGACAGAGAACGGGTCAAGTTTCAGACTTCAGGCAAATACTCCAGTTTTCAAAAAAGGAATTATGGGTATATTCAACCACCTGTTTTTTTTTTTAGCATCACACTCATTCCTGATTAGATATTTTTAAAGAAATAATGCAAATGTCCTCGTTTACTGTGTTACTAGAGAAAAAGATCCTTGTAGAAGAATCCACCCACCCAACCACCCATCCACTCATTCAGTTCAGTTCAGTTCAGTCGCTCAGTCGTGTCCGACTCCTTTCGACCCTATGGACTGCAGCACGCCAGGCCTCCCTGTCCATCACCAACTCCCAGGAGAGAAAAAAATCCTTGTAGAAGAATCCACGTACCCAACCATCCATCCACTCATTCAGCAACTACCTACACTGCTACTGCCGAAGCCAGTTACTACGAGACACACATGGTACATAAAAGAACTCCTAGGCAACCTCTCCCTCTAAAGGAGTGTTCTGGTTAGAAGGTGCTGCATGGACTGTAATAAGGACTATTACGGAAAAGTACACAAGCATATGCAAGATCACAGGCGAAAACAGCATAGAAGGCTTCCGTGAATGTTAGGAGATCTTTCCCTGTGTGTTTATGTTTGTTCAGTCATTCGGTTGTGCCTGACTCTTTTGTGTCATGGACTGTAGCCCGCCAGGCTTCTCTGTCCATGGGATTTCCCATGACAAGAATACTGGAGTGGGTTGCCATTTCCTTCTCCAGGGGATCTTCCCGACCCAGGAATCGGACCCGAGTTGCCTGCATTGCACGCAGATTCTTTACTGATTGAGCTACGATGGAAAGCCAGGGGTTGTGTAGGGGCTGGCAGCCTGGAGATTCAGGTGAGCAACCATGCTGCAGTCTTGAAGCTTTGGTTCTCAAGGCTGGAAACTCAGGCAGAATGTCTATACTGCAGCCTGGAGGCAAAGTTTCTTCTCCCTTGAGAAATCTCAGCCTTTTCTGTTAAGGCCTCCATCTGACTAGATGATACCCACACGACAGCAGGGAGGGTCACCTGCTTTACTGAGAGTCAAATGATTGCTAATGTTCATCACATCTCTAAAATACCTCCATGGCAACAGCTAGGCTAGTGTCTGGCCAAAGAACTGGCCACCGATTCCTAATGAAGCTGACACATCAAAGTAACCAGCATGGTCCAGTCAGAATGAACCATGACAAGAAAGGCAAACCACAACCTGAAACATTTCAGCAGATGCTCACTTGGGGAAGGCAAGTTAGGGGATGGAAACTGGCAAGAGGAGAAAAAGAAAAAAGTGAAAATCACTCAGTCGTGTCTCACTCTTTGGGACACCGTGGACTCTAGCCCGCCAGGCTCCTCTGTCCACGGGACTCTCCAGGCAAGAATACTGGAGCGGGTAGCCATTCCCTTCTCCAGGGGATCTTCCCAACACCAGGGATCGAACCCAGCTCTCCCATATTCTAGGGTGAATCTTTACCATCTGAGCCACCAGGAAATCCCGACCGACTCCTTTCTTTCTGCAGCTCCTGATCAAATGTTTACAGAGATACCATAGCCCTCAGCATGGTGCTGAGGGCTATGGACACAGACAGGAGCCAAGCAGAAATGGTCCTTGCCCTCCTCGGACTGACAGTCAAGACCAGGGGTCAGCACACTGAAGCCCTGTCTGGTCTGCCTCCTACTTTTGTAAATAAAGTTTTATTAGAACACGTCATGCCCATATGTCGACATACTGTCTTACCTGGTGAATCAGAGTCTGCCTGCAATGCAGGAGACCCAGGTTTGATCCCTGGGTTGGGAAGATCCCCTGGAGGAGGGCATGGCTGCCCACTCCAGTATTCTTGCCTGGAAAATTCCATGGACAGAGGAACCTGGCGGGGCTACAGTCCATGGGGTCGCAACATGACTGAGTGACTCAACATTTTCAGTTATGTGCCTATATGTTGACCTACTGTCTACAGCTGCTTCTGCACAATGAGGGCAGAGCTGCCCGTGTGGCCCACAAAGTCTACAATATTTACTTCCCAGTCCCTTATTTTAAAACGCGTCCTCACCCGTGGTACAGACCTTTGCATAACGAGGCCGTTAAAACCTCTGGGACTCCAGTCTTTGGGATGGTGAGCAGTTAGCCAAAGCTGGATGTGGACTGCTTCTCAGGAGTAAGAGAAAATGAACAGGAACCCCTTAAATATGGGGACTTCTGGTAGAAAAAGTATTTACTGTAGGAACTGGGGAAGAAAAGAAGACTCTGCCTCTGATGTTGCAATCGAGAAGACATGGCTTCTGTGACAAAGAGAAGTCCACAAGGAGAGAACAAGCGAAAATGAAAAGTCGATGAAAAAGATGTGCAAATACAGGCAGGCATAGAAAGTAAACTCAGGGACACAAGCCGTGTGGCTCTCAAAGGAGCTGGAGCAGATCAAAATTGACACGGAGAAAAACCCAAGTCAATTGTGTACAGAACAAATGAGATACTCTCAGAACTCAGAGAAAAGGAACAGAAATAAGAAGTAGATTTAAAAAAAAAAAAAAGCAGCACAGAAGATAGGAATAGAGACTCAGTGAAAAGGAATTGATATTCTCAAGGAAACCACGAAAATCATTTAAAAAGGAAGAGATTACAACTTGCATTAAGTAATTATTATGTTCTCCACTCTGTGGTAAGCACTTTGCATCTGTTATCACTTTCATCTTTACAATAACCCTTTGAGACTCAAACTAATAAAATATTTCTGCTTTGCAAATGAAAAATTTGTTATGCGAAATGTGTAAATTAGCCATAAAGAAGAAAGTTGCTCAGTCATGTCTGACTCTTTTGTGACCCCATGGACTGTAACACACCAGGCTCCTCTGTCCATGGGATTTTCCAGGCAAGAATACTGAAGTGGGTTGCCATTTCCTTCTCCAGGGGATCTTTCTGACCCAGCGATTGAACCCAGGTCCCCTGCAATCGCAGGCAGATTCTTTACCGTTTGAACCACCAGGGAAGCCTCTTTGTAAATTAGCCATATTTAGCTAGTAAATGGATAAAAGTGAAAGAAAGTGAAGTCACTCAGTCGTGTCTGACTCTTTGTGGCCTACCAGGCTCCTCTGCCCATGGGATTTTCCAGGCAAGAATACTGGAGTGGGCTGCCATTTCCTTCTCCAAGTAAATGGATAAACCAAGAATCAAATCCTAATCTGACTAAATTTAACACCCGATATTCTATATCCGTAATCAAAGAAAAAAATGAAAGTTTCACAGAAAGAAAAAAAAAAACGACCCTATCTCATGAGCAAAACAGTTAACCCTTGTGTTCCAAAGTAATGAAGAGCAATTCACACATCCAAATATTTTGTCACTTTTATGCAAAACAGGAAACAAGTGTATATACATCTGGGGGACGATTTCAATCACCCTAGGAATCAATACTGTGTTGTGCAAAAGCAGTAGACGCAATTTCAGGCTGTCTCAATGAGAATGTCATGTTTGGTGGGGGAAAAGGTAATAATATTCTACACCTGACCAGCTTGCTTCATTTCAGTTCAGGCGCTCAGTCGTGCCCGACTCTTTGCGACCCCCATGGACTGCAGCACGCCAGGCTTGACAAGCGACATGCAAACCAGAGTCCAGTTCTGGGAGTCATTTTTAGGGACCGATGAAACGAGCCCTTTCCTCACAGGCAACCGACGGAACACAGCTGGCTGAGGTGTTCGGAGGACGTGTGTAGGTATGCGCTGACTCAGCTAAAGAGGGGAAGGCCAAATGGTGCTACAGGAGGGGAGCAGGTGAATGCTAGCCTGTCTTCCAGACTAGACATGCTGTCAATATTGCTTATGCTGAAGCATGACATGGGCGGTGCATTTACAAAGCAGAACGCAGTCCTCCTATTTTATCACATAAGCACTGTTACAGTGAGCTCCTGAGCGGGACGAGTAAGTCTTGCTTGAAATATTAGAGGAAAATAGCATTTCATTTTTTTTTTTTTTTTTGCTGATTCGCCATTCTGTTGTTTATGAAATTACCTGGCCTATTTCGGTCATTGTTATTGTCATTTGGGAATTACCATGTACAAACTAGGCAGAAAAGAACCCTCACAGTCTGAAGATAACCCCACTCTAAGCTGCCCCCAGAAACCCTGGAGCTGCCTGTGGATGCTAACAATAGCTCTGTAAACGTTCAGCCCAAGCTCTTAAGAGGGAAAGAGTAGCCAAAAGAAGCAAATATATGTGCAGGGCGTGGTTTCATAATTTGTTTCACTCATGCATTAGTAATAGAGAATAATCAAAGGGAATATATTCAAAGTTTTGTTCAGAACATGCTGAAACAGTGACTATTTTGTGACTACCCCTCACTGTCAATTATTATTTATCACTGGTACTCCACCACCAGATTAAAAAGCAGACATACATGTGTGTGCTCTATTTCACTCTGGTCTCTGTCCTCATCATAACACTCAGTTCCTTCATAAGTAATTAAAGTGAAAGTCGCTCAGTCGTGTCCGACTCTTTGCAACCCCACTGGCTATACAGTCCACGGAATTCTCCAGGCCAGAACACTGGAGTGGGTAGCCTTTCCCTTCTCCAGGGGATCTTCCCAACCCCAGGGATCAAACCCACGTCTCCCACAGTGCAGGCAGATTCTTTACCAGCTGAGCCACCAGGGAAACCCAATAAGAATTTAATGTTCTGGCAAACTTAGACAGTGCAGTCTAACTATCAGATACTGAAGTTGATATGGGGGGACATTCTCTTGTGTTCTCTGGTTGTTTATAAAATTTTGATTGCTGGTGACTATATGATACTTTTTCTAAGATCTACTTCCAAGTAGCCCTACATGATTATCTAATTCTTGTTATTCTAATTTTGCGAAAAAGACTCAACTCTACATAGCCTTCAATTTCAAAGCGTTTCCTTATTTCCATATATTAGTATGATGAGGAGGGCTCCTGAGAGGTGCAGTTAGGTATTTATGTCAGTACAACCAGTTGCATGGTATCTCTGAACTCGGACTCAGGGAAATGAGCGTGAATTCTTCCATAAAGTGAATTTCCCCCTTGAAACGTCTGAGGCTGAACTTCCAGACATTGGTACATCACATAGTTAACAAAAAGCGTTGCTATTCTCACTTAAATCTCACTAAAGTCCTGTGAAGTAGCTATTTCTAATTTCCATATTGCATACGAGGAAACTGAGGTGTGGACCCTGAGTTCCTCAGAGTCTAGGAGCTTTGAAAGCACACAGCCAGGTGTTCAAAATAGTGGCCAGATTCACTCCACCTGCCCGGCAGCCTCTCTGCCTGAAGAAGGGGACTGAGGAGCAGATTGAACCCCGACGATGACGTCCCTTCTTCTCCAAGGTCAACAGGGACGCGACACTCAAATTGATATGGGGATTTTGGGCGTTTTTTATGTGACTTTCGTTGGAAGTTGCAATCCTCGTAGGGGTCTTGAGGAGAGTTATGTGATAGATAATGTAGTCACTGAATATGGGGAGTGCGTCTTAAACGCTTTTGCTTTTTCATCAGAAGCTGGCCCAGTGCCTCGTGTGAAGCAGTCATGCGGTAATATCTGCGGATGGAATTTGAAGCTGAGCTTCTATGTGCCTGCAGCCTATGTGAGTGAGTGTTGACTGCCCTCCTTTAGATTCTGGTTTTACAAGGCTCAAGAAAAAGAAAAAAATTCCATTTAATCCATTTAGCCTATTAATAAGTGATCAGTGCAATGAGAAAGAGTCAAGCTAATTGACTATTTTTATCAAGTCACCAAACTGACCTCTCCTCTCTGTTAAACAGCCTGTCAGTCCAACCGGACCATTTGGTCCCAGGGACTGACACACAGATGGGGCTCCCTGCTCAGAAGATAAGGACTTGATCCAACAGCCCAGCACAGCTTCAGTGCCTGGGGCCGGAAGGGAACAATCTATTCTCCTTTGGACGTTTTGATACGAGAATTAAAAAAAAATGATCACACTGGATTCATCCCCAAACCTTACAATCATCACCGGAAGTTGAGAGAAACCTGACACCACCCCAAAATGAGTCTACATTCACCACATTTCAGGCACAATATCTCACAGAAGGGTGGAGAAAGTCCAGTCAGTCAATGGAATTCAGAGCTTAAGAATTTAGCCACTAAGAGGCATAATTGCTGTAATTAGTCAAATGGTGTAATTACAGTAAACACACGATAAGTTGCCGCTGAAGCACGTAATTGCAGAGTATAATCGCGTTATTATGATTTCTGATGATATCATATGATTTGGATATATTATAAATACCCATGACAGTAAAGACATTTTTCATTTCTGAATTTCCCTAGAACTTCTGATTTGGCTTTCTTAAAATTTCTAGGTTTCTATCTCAGTCACATAGGAAATCAAGCTTTTTTTTTTTTTTTTTTAATGAAAGGAAACGTGAATATTATCCAACATAAGATCTTGGTGAGAAGGTAGGTAGTAAGAGATGAAGGATTTGAAGCTGAGTGTATACAGTCGTTAGAATGACCCCTGGTGGCTCAGATGGCAAAGAATCTGCCTACAATGAAGGAGACTGGGGTTCGATCCCTGGGTCAGGAAGATCCCCTGGAGAAGGGAATGGCAACCCACTCCAGTCTTCTTGCCTGGAGAATTCCATGGACAGAGGAGCCTGGTGGACTACGGTGCATGGGGTTGCAAAGAGTTGGACACAACTGAATGACGAATACTAGACTAAAAGCAGAAATTAATGGCTATAATGCAAGGCATAAGAACATTTGTACAAATGTGGTTATTACGTCACTATATTCCATTTTAGGACTTTCCATTTACCTTAAATATGGCCACCTGATGCGAAGAACTGACTCCTTGGAAAAGATCCTGATGCTGGGAAAGATGGAAGGCAGGAGGAGAAGGGGAAGACAGAAGATGAGATGGTTGGATGGACCTGAGTTTGAGCAAGCTCCGGGAGATGGTGATGGACAGGGAAGTCTGGCGTGCTGCAGTCCATGGGGTCGCAAAGAGTCGGACACAGCTGAGCAATTGAACTGAACTGAAACTATCCATGAACTCTTCCTCTTCATAAATTCTACCCTGCAGTCTTCTTCTCTCTTCCAGGAGAAGGATGATGCTTCTAAAGTATTTGCATACAACTAGCATCTCAAGGCGTTTCTCCCCTAGAACATGTGTCTCTATTGTGAATAGAAAACCAAACATCTCTGTTAATGATGCCTCACTGCTGCTTATTCTCTGGTGGGTCACCGCCAACCCATTAAGATTCTGTGCAGAGTGGAAAACGCAGACTGAGACCACAGGTCGGCAAACGTTTTCTGAAAACGGTCAGACGGTATTTTCAGCTTTGCAAGCCACAGAGCTCTGTGACAACCGCTCCACTCTGCCACTCTTTGCAAAAGTGGACACGCATAATAGGTGAACGAAGAAAGGCGACCGTGTTGTCATCAAACCTTATTTTCAGAAAAACAGGGATCAGGCTGGAATGGATGTGCCGTCTGCTGACTGCTCATCTAGGTGAGTCTGAGGCAGAAAAAGAGCCCTGGGGAATTGTGACTGCTCTTCTCTGCACGCTAAACTTCTGTTCATCTAGATTAGTGTTAAAAAAAAAAAAACACGAAGCATACTACCCATTTTAACTGAGGATACAACTAACAATGCTTCTCTAGACTGTCCCTGTCTAACAGAACATTCTGTGATCATGGAAAACTCTCTGTGCTGCCCAGGATAGTAGCCCCTAGCCACAGGTGGATACTGAGGACTCGGAACATGCCTGATGGATGTTACAGATGGAAGGCTTCTTTATTTTACATAACAAATGTTTATTGAGCTCTGCTGTGTTCCTGGAATCATGCTGGACTGAGGGCCATTAAGATGGGCACATCATGATGTCCGTCCTCAACAGGAGAGGAGGACATACAACTAAACGACTGCAAGTGGAGAGTGACCAGCTTTACTTGGGGGTATATACAGAGACTCACAGAGGCACAAAAAAAGGAGAGGTCCATTTAACCTGAAGGACACCCCTGGACAGCGTACAAAGTAAAAAGCAGAGACATCACTTTGCTAATGGGTTTCCCTGGTGGCTCAGATGGTAAACAATCCGCTTGCAATGCAGGAGACCTAGGTTCTGTCTCTGGGTTGGGAAGATCCCCTGGGGAAGGGAATGGGAACTCACTCTGGTATTCTTGCCTGGAGAATCCCATGGACAGAGGAGCCTGGTGGGCTATAGCCCAGGGGGTTGCAAAGAGTCAGACACGACTGAACGACTTCACTTTCACTTTGCTGACAAAGGTCTGTCTAGTCAAAGCTATAATTTTTGCAGTAGTCATGTACAGATGTTGAGAGTTGGACCGTAAAGAAGGCTGAGCACCAAAGAATTGATGCTTTCAACTTGTGGTGCTGGAGAAGACTCTTGAGAGTCCCTCAGACGACAAGGAGATCAAACCAGTCAATCATAAAGGAAATCAACCCTGAATATTCATTAGAAGGACTGATGCTGAAGCTCCAATTCTTTGGCCACCTGATGCAAAGAGTTGACTCATTAGAAAAGACCCTGATGCTGAGAAAGATTAAGGGCAAGAGGAGAAGGGGTTGACAGAGGATGAGATGGTTGGACGGCATCATCAGCTCAATGGAGATGAGGTTGAGGAAACTCTGGGAGTTGGTGATGGACAGGGAGGCCTGGCGTGCTGTGATCCATGGGGTTGCAAAGAGTCAGCTACAACTGAGCTATTGCACAACTAAATAAAAGGAACTATTTCTCAGAGGTAGTAACAATTGAGCTAGACCTTAAAAGATAAGACAGTCTCCATGCCAACAGAGGGCAAAGGCAATCTAGGCAAGGGAGCCCCTGGGACAAATGACCGAAGTCTAAAGACAGAAGAGAACTCATGGAAGTGCAGTTCCATGAGAAATGGGACATTTATGAGTCAGACATAATGTACATAAACATCGTCTCTTACATGCACAAGATACACATATCTTCCTATCCTGGTGAAATTGGCATTAAATAATTATTCCCACTTTGTTGGCACATGTATCATGAACTTATGCTCCCTTTGCCAAGAATTCATCTGCTCACCTAGTACGTTTTTAATTTATTCTTTAATTGGAGGGAAATTGTTTTACAATGTTGTGTTGGTTCTGAACGTCTGATCCCAATTAACTTATATTTAAATTTAAAAACCCCTTAAGAGGCAACCACATTGGACAACACAGTTTTCTGTGCAGACTACTCTTCCAAACCACTCTGCTCACTAATGCACTGAACATGATCGTTGTTAGGTTTACACAACAAAGTATCTTACCAGCATCTAAGCAAATATACAGCTCTGAGCATCAGAGACATCCCATAAATATTAATGGCAATCAGTAAATTGAATCATTACGGATAATGAAACAGCACGACAAAATACAAGACGTAATTGGAATCCGTCTTCCTTTTAGTGACAAAGATTTTCCATGGAACCGGGAGCCATGATCACACAGTGGTGGAGGGTTTCATGATTTTAAGTTATTTTAATGGATTTCACACTTTAGATACTTATCTGAAGGTAATCCATGCTTTTCCTATTTCACATGCCCCTGCCAAGAACGCGGATCAGAGTGTGAATTTCCAAGCATCTTTTTTTTTTTTTCTTTTGTCCCTTGAAGACTCAAATTTGAGCATGCATTCTTTGTTGCTTCATTTCATTCAGACTCTAGAGAAAGGGGAAAATATTGCTTTATCCTAATTTCGAAGAAAGAAAGAAACAAACCAGAACAGTAGACAACAACAACAACAAAAAAAAAAAAATGAAGAACTGTATCCTGCTGTAAAGCTTATGCTCTGAGGACACAAGAATTATTCAAAAAGCCTTGCCTTTACTACACACCCGAACTTATTTATACCACAGAAACTTCTCTTACCCTTGCAAATTCAAGAGCAAACTGGAACAAACGCAGATTCTGCCGTCAGGGAGCTGACATCCCAGGCAGATGACAGACATTATCAAGAGAGAGATCTCAGAAACGAAGAACAACTTAAAAGTGATGTGCTGGAAATCCGCGCAGCACACTGGGAGGGCAAATGACCAAGGGGCGTGGCATTGACCAGGAGGAGGTGACATTTGGGGTGACCTCTGAGACCAGAGCAGCAGCATATGCATGTGAGCGAGAAGGAACACGCAGATGACAAGTGAGGAGAGAGGGAGGGCTGTGTGCCCAGGGCTGGGCCTGAGAGTGGACACATGGGTTCTGGTCACCATCCCAAGGCAAGCGTTGCTGTTCAGTCACTCAGTCGTGTCCGACTCTTTGTGACCCCATGGACCGCAGCACGCCAGGCCTCCCTGTCCATCACCAACTCCTGGAGTTTACTCAAACTCATGTCCATTGGGTCAATGATGCCATCCAACCATCTCATCCTCTGTCGTCCCCATCTCCTCCCACCTTCAATCTTTCCCAGCATGAGGGTCTTTTCCAAAAGTCAACTTTTCGCATCAGGTGGCCAAAGTATTGGCATTTCAGCTTCAGCATCAGTCCTTCCAATGGATATTCTGGACTGATTTCCTTTAGGACTGACTTGAGAGTCTTCAAGGGACTCTTAAGAGTCTTCTCCGACACCACAGTTCAAAAGCATCAATGCTTCGGCGCTCAGCTTTCTTTATAGTCCAACTCTCACATCCACACATGACCACTGGAAAAACCATAGCTTTGACTAAATGGACCTTTGTCGACAAAGTAATGTCTCTGCTTTTTAATATGCTGTCTAGGTTGGTCATAGCTTTTCTTCCAAGCAGCAAGAGTCTTCTAATTTCAAGGCTGCAGTCACCATTTGCAATGATTTTGGAGCCCCCCCAAAATAAAGCCTGCCACTGTTTCCATTGTTTCCCCATCTATTTGCCATGAAGTGATGGGACCGGATGCCATGATCTTAGCTTTCTGAATGTTGAGCTTTAAGCCAACTTTTTCACTCTCCTCTTTCACTTTCATCAAGAGGCTCTTTAGTTCTTCTTCACTTTCTGTCATAAGGGTGGTATCATCTGCATGTCTCAGATTGTTGATATTTCTCCTGGCAATCTTGATTGCAGCTTGTGCTTCATTCAGCCCACATTTTGCATGATGTACTCTGCATATAAGTTAAATAAGCAGGGTGACAATAGGCAGCCTTGACGTACTCCTTTCCCAACTTGGACCCAGTCTGTCGTTCCATGTCCGGTTCTAACTGTTGCTTCCTGACCTGAATACAGATTTCTCAGGAGGCAGGCCAGGTGGTCTGGTATTCCTATCTTTTTCAGAATTTTCCACAGTTTGTTGTGATCCACACAGTCACAGGCTTTGGCATAGTCAATAAAGCAGAAATAGATGTTTTTCTGGAGCTCTCTTGTTTTTTGATAATGCAATGGATATTGGCAATTTGATCTCTGGTTCCTTTGCCTTTTCTAAATTCAGCTTTAACCTCTGGAGGTTCACAGTTCACATACTGTTGAAGCCTGGCTTGGCAAATTTTGAGCATTACTTTGCTAGCATGTGAGATGAGTGCAAGTGTGTGATCGTTTGAACATTCTTTGGCATTATGTTTCTTTGGGATTAGAAGGAAAACTGACCTTTTCCAGTCCTGTGGCCACTGCTGAGTTTTCCAACTTTGCTGACCTATTGAGTGCAGCATCATCTTTTAGGATTCGAAATAGCTCAACTTCCTTCCAACCATGCCTCATAGCAGACAGCCAGTGCTTCCCAAATGCTGCCAGCTGAACACAAGCAGTGTACCGTGGACCTCAGACTCACTATTGCCTTGGAATGAAAAAGGGCAAATAATTGCCATCTATAGGCTTCAAGTTTTTGCTGATTCACACAGGCTATTTCCAATCCTTCCCTGCCTTTTCCTAGTTTCTGGAGTCTGCCTGCAGTCCTTGACTTTCCCTGATTGGCTTTCCCTGATTTCCTCCAATCTCTGCCTTGTGCGTCCTCCCCGTCTGTCTCTGTGTCCAACTTTCCCTCTTCATTGAATACCAGTCATGTGATTAGCGTCCACCCTGATGGCCTCATCCTAACACGATTTTATCTGCAAAGATCCCTGTTTCTAAACAAGGTCATGTGCATCGGTCCCAGGGTTAGCATTTCAACAAACCTGGGGAGACACCACTCAACCCACAACACCAAGCACTGAAGCATTTGTGAATATTTCTTCTCTACTCTCCCCCGCCCCTGTGAGTCCAGGTATGAAAGGAAAAAAAATAGAGACAAATGTTCAACCACATCCTGGTTGTCTCCAGTATTTGCACATGATTTTATTAGCATCTATCTGACTGTAACAATTATTTGACCATGTATCTGTTCCCCCACCTGGCTTGGAAGTGAGATCTTTCAAGACATAGGTTATTAAATAGGATTTGCGTGTCATTCACTAAAAAAGACATGTTAGACACAGATCTTATTCTAACTTAGTGCTCAATGCAAGTTACGTAATGGGGTCTTGATAAATGTTGAATGGAGAGAAAGGGGAGAGGAAAGAAGGAAAGAGAAGTGGAGTGCACCAATTTTCTGTCTCATGTTCAGCTTCAGTTTTAACTAGACTAACCTGCCTTTTCCCTCAACCTTTCCTGATGGCCTCCATTAATTCCTCTCTAGCCCTGCAAGGACTGAAACTCATCATCAGACAGTCCTGATAAGCCATGAAGTGAGTGATAAAGAGGAATGGTATGAGGATTAATCTGAGATCAGACAGATGACCTCTGGGGTGGGGGGGGTCTCTTGAGGACCCGTGATTCTGCAGACCGCTAATAAAGAAGGCTGTGATGGGGGTTTGCCAGGCATGGTCAGGAATTGAATGACATTGAAGGAAGGAATTCAACTTCATTTAGAACAGCGCTGGGTGTCACCTCCCCTCAAATACTGCAGCCTAATAGCAAGTACCCAAATATCTCATCTGAAAAATGTCCTCGGCTACAGTAAAGGGTTCTGTTTGAACAACCTCCATGACCAATCCCGGCGTTGCATTAAGTTTCCCACTGCTGCCTAACAAAAGGCCTACAAACTTGGCAGCTAACGACAACAGCTATCGCCTCACTATTCACTACACTTGCCAACCAAGGCTGGATTTCTCAAGAAAACTTGAAGGGCACAGGCTTTGACGGATCCAGTGTGACAAGGATAAGCCGGCAAACGCCTAAGTGTCTACACACCATCATCCGTCAATGACTAGCTTAATTCGGAATGAAGACGTACTCTCTCACTGTTTGTTCATCAAGTATTTATTCAGCAGGTATCAGCGAAATAAAGAAAGCGAGTATGTACAACTTGCACGAAAAAAGGGGCTTTGATTCCTGGAACACACTCTGTTGGCATACAGCAACTATACTTTCTAGATAAACACGTTTACCAGTAGCTTCGGGATAACGGTTGCACAGACACCAGAGAGGCCAGACACGATAGGGACGCATGAAGGAGATGGTGTAAGGAAACCTGGAAGTAGAGATCACTCCCTGTTGGTCTGGTGCTCATGTTCTCAATACCTAAGTAAAAGGGATACTTGCTAAGTCAAGTCTCCTTGCAACCCCGTGGACGAGAGCCCGCCAGGCTCCTCTGTCCATGAGATTCTCCAGGCAAGAATACTGGAGTGGGTAGCCTTTCCCTTCTCCAGGGGATCTTCCTGGCCCAGGGATGGAATCCAGGTCTCCTGCATTGCAGGTAGATTCTTTACCACTGAGCCACCACGGAACCCCAGGAGATGGGGCCAAGCTCACGGGGAAATTGGCTCTGAGACTCCTGCAGACTCCTGAGCCTCAAAGGGCAGGAACCCTGGGGAGAAAATGCTCCACGGCGAGTGATAAATACATTTGTCTGATGGAGCTTTAGACGGACTGCAGGAAACCATAATTCTTAAACTCTGAATTCTCACCTACTTGCTTCCAGATTTGCCAGTAGTGATGCCTGAAAGACTGCAAGCCACAATTTTATTCAAAAGTACCCTGTGTTTCTCTCTACCTGTGTTCCGGAAGTACACAGAAATCCTTGCGTACCGCTTTCTGATGATTCTTGTGCTGTGTGTCAAATGACCAGCTTTGTTGTTGGTGCACAGAAACGGAATTTATGTATCTTGATCTTATTTTTGGCAGCCTGCTAAAGTGTCTTATTCATTCTGCTGCTTCCGTAGGTTCTTTAGAGTTCTTTCAGTGGCGATTCATTTCATTTGCAAATAACTGGCAGTAATTCTCTTTCCAATTTTTAGGTTTTGTCTTCCTTTTATTTGGGGCTCAGTAGAGTACACCAAGGCTGTATATTGTCACCCTGCTTATTTAACTTTTAGGCAGAGTACATCATGTGAAATGCCAGGCTAGATGAATCACAACCTGGCATCAAGATTGCTAGGAGAAATATCAACAGCCTCAGAGACACAGATGACACCACACTTAAGGCAGAAAGCACAGAGGAACTAAAGAGCCTCTTGGTGGAAGTGAAACAGGAGAGTGAAAAAACTGGCTTAAAACTCATCATTCAAAAAACAAAGATCATGACATCCTGTCCCATCACTTCATGGCAAATAGATTCAGGAAAATGTTGAAACAGTGTCAGATTTCATTTTCCTGGGCTCCAAAATCAATGTGGATAGTGACTGTAGCCATGAAATTAAAAGACGCTTGCTCCTTGGAAGAAAAGCCATGACACACCTAGACAGTGTATTAAAAAGCAGAAAAATCACTTTGCCGACAAACGTCTGTCTAGTCAAAGCTATGGTTTTTCCAGTAGTCATGTATGGATGTGAAAGTTGGACCATAAAGAAGGCTGAGCATCCAAAAATTGGTGCTTTTGAACTGTGGTGTTGGAGAAGACTCTTGAGAGTTCCTTGGACTGCAAGGAGATCCAAAAAGTCAATCCTAAAGGAAATCTACTCTGACAATTGATTGCAAGGACTGATGCTGAAGCTGCAATGCTTTGACCACCTGATGTGAAAAGCCAATTGATGGGAAAAGACCCTGATGCTGGGAAAGTTTGAGGGCAGGAGGAGAAGGGGACGGCAAAGGATGAGATGGTTGGATGGCATCACCAACTCAAGGGACATGAGTTTGAGCAAGCTCCGGGAGTTGGTGATGGACAGGGAAGCCTGGCG
Source organism: Cervus canadensis (assembly GCF_019320065.1). Taxonomy (NCBI): domain Eukaryota; kingdom Metazoa; phylum Chordata; class Mammalia; order Artiodactyla; family Cervidae; genus Cervus; species Cervus canadensis. Next base: position 11,401,030 of record NC_057419.1, read on the forward strand.
TGCTGCAGCCCATGGGGTCACAAAGAGTCGGACACAGCTGAGCGACTGAACAACAAGGACTGCTCATATAATGCAGTGTGGAAATGACAACAGGCTGCTTACACAGGCTTTTCTGGAGGATAACCTGAGCCAAGACCAGAACAGTGACCTGACTGCAGGCACATTTGACCTTTCTGCACATCCCTCTGCAGAAAGCAGAGGGACGGAAGCTTCCTGCAAAGAGAACAACACGTACACAGCCTCTGAGTGGGGAACACACCTGGTGTGTCTGAGCAGTGGAGGCAAGGCTGGTGGGCTGAGTACAGAGGTCAGGCCAGAGAGCTATAAAAAGCAACTCTTGCCTGTTAACTTGGTCAGCTCTGGAAAACTACGTCACACTGGCAAGGCCACATGCAACTAGGTACTTATTAAATGGTTTCCATTTGGTAGGTTGATGAAAAGAACCCCTAATGCCCGGAATGACTGGTGCTAGACGCCCCTGGGTCCCGCCGGCGTGAGGTCACAACCATGAAGTTAGCGGTTTGTCATGACGACTACTCTATTTCACTTTCCCTACTTCCCTCTGCATCAGAGCATACAAGTGCTGTGTTCTCTTCCCACTACGCTCACTTGGGTCAGTCCCACCTAAAGAACAGCACCATCTGCAGACTGCGTGGTGTGTGTGTTCAGTCGTGTCCAACTCCTTGTGACTCCCTGGACTGTAGCCCGCGAGGCTCCTCAGTCCATGGGATTCTCCAGGCAAGAATACTGGAGTGGGCTGCCATTTCCTTCTCCAGGGGATCTTCCCCACCCAGCGATCGAACCCGAATCTCTTATGTATCCCGCTTTGGCAGGTGGGTTCTTTACCACTGAGTCATCAAGGAAGCAGTCTTAAGTTTGTAGACTTAGCCGTTCCTATGCAAACCCAGCTCAGTGGTGAATCTGCTGTGAAACTGCTTTCCACAGTGATCGGAGACACACCAGATGTGTGGTTTAATATGACAGCCTCCCTGGACAGTTGTTCTTTAGAAGAGAGCTACAGTATAGAAGATGCCTCAGCTATATTACGTCAGCTCTCTGCATCCTACGTCAGTTCCGCATCCTAGGATTCAACAGCTATGGATCAAAAATGCTTTTTAAAAAATTCCAGAAAGTTCCAAAGGGCAAAACTTGAGTGCCACGCACTGCTAACTATTTACATAGTATCGCCCTTGTATTTGCAACTGATCACACAATGTTTACACGGTACTGGTATTGTAAGTTACCTAGAGATGATTTAACCCTGGCGGCCCAGAAGAATCTGCCTGCAATGTAGGAGATTGGAGACTGGGGCTCGATCCCTGGATCGGGAAGATCCCCTGGGGAAGGGAATGGCAACCCACTCCAGTATTCTTGCCTGGAGAATTCCATGGACAGAGGAGCCTGGTGAACTACAGTCCATGAGGTCCTAAAGAGTCAGACAAGCGCGGTTAACACTTTCACAAAGATGACAAAGGATCGGGAGTGCTACAATTATACACTCCACAGACCACAAAAAAGATCAAAGACCCCACCAGCCAAAACGAAGACCTAGAGCACACCCCCAAATAAATAAACATTTTAAAAAGTATGTGGGAGGATTGCATAGGTTATATGCAAGTACCAAACCACTTTACACTAAGGGCTTGAGCATCCTGGGATTCTGGTTATCACTGGGGGTCCTGGAATCAAATCCTGCCATGGATACTGCAGGACCACTGTAGCAGGTTTAGCTGTGACAGCATCCTCAGACGTGAGTTAACTTACCCCTGCTGTGACTCAGACATCCTGGGTGAGCACACAGCCGTGGGGATGTTCATCGGTGCTAGTTAAGAAAAGGCGGAGAATTGAGATTGAGGAAAGGGAGCCCTGCCCTCAGTAGCATCTATCGTATTCTTTTAGACTTTGCATTAAACGGCGATCAGCCTCTGTGTGTTTTCTGGAATTTCTCTCTGCTTCCTACACTAGATGTCACTGTGCCGCTCATCATTAACCAGCCTAAAGAAAACTCTCCAGAGAGAAGAGGAGATTATAAATTCTGACGAAGGAAGCCTAACATGGCAGCCTGCTCCTCACCCAGATGACACTTGGCAAGGAGACAGCGCGTACCCTGTACACGACTCAGCGTGAGGGAAATGCCAGGGAGACAGCGTGTACCCGTAGACGACTCAGCGTGAGGGAAATGCCGGGGAGACAGTGTGTACCCCGTAGACAACTCAGCGTGAGGGAAATGCCGGGGAGACAGTGTGTGCCCCATAGACGACTCAGCATGAGGGAAATGCTAGGGAGACAGTGTATATCCCATAGACGACTCAGCATGAGGGAAATGCCAGGGAGACAGCGTGTACCCCATAGATGACTCAGCGTGAGGGAAATGCCAGGGAGACAGTGTGTACCCCATAGACGACTCAGTGTGAGGGAAATGCCAGGGAGACAGTGTGTACCCGTAGACGACTCAGCATGAGGGAAATGCCAGGGAGACAGCATGTACCCCACAGACGACTCAGTGTGAGGGAAATGCTAGGGAGACAGCGTGTACCCCATAGACGACTCAGCGTGAGGGAAATGCTAGGCAGACAGTGTATATCCCATAGACGACTCAGCATGAGGGAAATGCCAGGGAGACAGTGTGTACCCCATAGACGACTCAGCGTGAGGGAAATGCCAGGGAGACAGTGTGTACCCCATAGACGACTCAGTGTGAGGGAAATGCTAGGGAGACAGCGTGTACCCCATAGACGACTCAGCGTGAGGGAAATGCTAGGCAGACAGTGTATATCCCATAGACGACTCAGCGTGAGGGAAATGCCAGGGAGACAGTGTGTACCCCATAGACGACTCAGCGTGAGGGAAATGCCAGGGAGACAGTGTGTACCCCATAGACGACTCAGCGTGAGGGAAATGCCAGGGAGACAGTGTGTACCCGTAGACGACTCAGCTCGAGGGAAATGCCAGGGAGACAGTGTGTACCCCATAGACGACTCAGCATGAGGGAAATGCCAGGGAGACAGTGTGTACCCCATAGACGACTCAGCATGAGGGAAATGCCAGGGAGACAGTGTGTACCCGTAGACGACTCAGCATGAGGGAAATGCCAGGGAGAGAGTGTGTGCCCCATAGACGACTCAGCGTGAGGGAAATGCCGGGGAGACAGTGTGTGCCCCATAGACGACTCAGCATGAGGGAAATGCCAGGGAGACAGTGTGTACCCGTAGACGACTCAGCATGAGGGAAATGCCAGGGAGACAGTGTGTGCCCCATAGACGACTCAGCGTGAGGGAAATGCCAGGGAGACAGTGTGTACCCCACAGACGACTCAGCATGAGGGAAATGCCAGGGAGACAGCGTGTACCCCATAGACGACTCAGCGTGAGGGAAATGCCAGGGAGACAGTGTGTACCCCATAGACGACTCAGCGTGAGGGAAATGCCGGGGAGACAGTGTGTACCCCACAGACGACTCAGCATGAGGGAAATGCCAGGGAGACAGTGTGTACCCCACAGACGACTCAGCAGAGGGAAATGCCAGGGAGACAGTGTGCCGACGACTCAGCGTGAGGGAAATGCCAGCAGTGTGCCCCATAGACGACTCAGCGTGAGGGCCAGGGAGACAGTGTGTACCCCATAGACGACTCAGCGTGAGGGAAATGCTAGGCAGACAGTGTATATCCCATAGACGACTCAGCGTGAGGGAAATGCCAGGGAGACAGTGTGTACCCCATAGACGACTCAGCGTGAGGGAAATGCCAGGGAGACAGTGTGTACCCCATAGACGACTCAGCGTGAGGGAAATGCCAGGGAGACAGTGTGTACCCGTAGACGACTCAGCTCGAGGGAAATGCCAGGGAGACAGTGTGTACCCCATAGACGACTCAGCATGAGGGAAATGCCAGGGAGACAGTGTGTACCCCATAGACGACTCAGCATGAGGGAAATGCCAGGGAGACAGTGTGTACCCGTAGACGACTCAGCATGAGGGAAATGCCAGGGAGAGAGTGTGTGCCCCATAGACGACTCAGCGTGAGGGAAATGCCAAGATGTACCCCACAGGGGAGGGAAATGCCAGGGAGACAGCGTGTGCCCCATAGACGACTCAGCGTGAGGGAAATGCCAGGGAGACAGTGTGTACCCCATAGTCAGCGTGAGGGAATGCCGAGACTGTGTACAGACGACTCAGCGTGAGGGAAATGCCAGGGAGACAGCATGTGCCCCATAGACGACTCAGCGTGAGGGAAATGCCAGGGAGACAGTGTGTACCCCACAGACGACTCAGCATGAGGGAAATGCCAGGGAGACAGCGTGTACCCCATAGACGACTCAGCGTGATGCCAGGGAGACAGTGTGTACCCCATAGACGACTCAGCGTGAGGGAAATGCCGGGGAGACAGTGTGTACCCCATAGACGACTCAGCGTGTGTACCCCACAGACGACTCAGCATGAGGGAAATGCCAGGGAGACAGTGTGTACCCCACAGACGACTCAGCATGAGGGAAATGCCGGGGAGACAGCGTGTGCCCCATAGACGACTCAGCGTGAGGGAAATGCTAGGCAGACAGTGTATATCCCATAGACGACTCAGCGTGAGGGAAATGCCAGGGAGACAGTGTGTACCCCATAGACGACTCAGCGTGAGGGAAATGCCAGGGAGACAGTGTGTACCCCATAGACAACTCAGCGTGAGGGAAATCCTAGGGAGATAGTGTGTACCCCATAGACGACTCAGCGTGAGGGAAATGCTAGGGAGACAGTGTGCGTCCCATAGTTGACTCAGCGTGAGGGAAATGCCAGGGAGACAGCGTGTACCCCATAGACGACTCAGCGTGAGGGAAATGCCAGGGAGACAGTGTGTACCCCATAGACGACTCAGCGTGAGGGAAATGCTAGGCAGACAGTGTATATCCCATAGACGACTCAGCGTGAGGGAAATGCCAGGGAGACAGTGTGTACCCCATAGACGACTCAGCGTGAGGGAAATCCTAGGGAGATAGTGTGTACCCCATAGACGACTCAGCGTGAGGGAAATGCTAGGGAGACAGTGTGCGTCCCATAGTTGACTCAGCGTGAGGGAAATGCCAGGGAGACAGCGTGTACCCCATAGACGACTCAGCGTGAGGGAAATGCTAGGGAGACAGCGTGTACCCCATGGACGACTCAGCTCGAGGGAAATGCTAGGCAGACAGTGTATATCCCATAGACGACTCAGCGTGAGGGAAATACCAGGGAGACAGTGTATATCCCATAGACGACTCAGCGTGAGGGAAATACCAGGCAGACAGTGTATATCCCATAGATGACTCAGCGTGAGGGAAATGCTAGGGAGACAGCGTGTACCCCATAGACGACTCAGCGTGAGGGAAATGCTAGGGAGACAACACATACCCTGTACACGACTCAGCATGAGGGAAATGCTAGGGAGACAGCGTGTACCCCATAGATGACTCAGTGTGAGGGAAATGCTAGGGAGACAGCACATACCCTGTACACGACTCAGCATGAGGGAAATGCTAGGGAGACAGCGTGTACCCCATAGATGACTCAGTGTGAGGGAAATGCTAGGGAGACAGCACATACCCCATAGATGACTCAGCATTGGGGAAATCCTAGGGAGACAGCGTGTACCCCATAGATGACTCAGTGTGAGGGAAATGCTAGGGAGACAGCACATACCCCATAGATGACTCAGCATTGGGGAAATCCTAGGGAGACAGCGTGTACCCCATAGATGACTCAGCATGAGGGAAACGCTAAGGAGACAGTGCATACCCCATGCAGGACTCACCAGGAGGGAAGTGCTAAGGAGACAGCATGTACCCTGGACATGACTCACCATGAGGGAAAAGGTAAGGAGACAGTGCATAACCCGTGTAGGATTCACCATGAGGGAAACGCTAGGGAGGCAGTGCGTATGCCATACACAACTCACCACTATGGAAATGCTAAGGAGACAGCATGTACCCCATGCACGACTCACCACTCTGGAAATGCTAAGGAGACTGTGTACCCCTACAGGACTCACCATGGGGGAAATGCTAAGGAGACTCATCAACGGCTTCACACCTTCCTGTCTTTCCCCCATTTGCATGCCTGTCAACCTGATACAGAGTGAGAATTTGGGAAATGCAAATTGCCTGCTTATGAAATTTAATGATTGCACACATGTTCTATCCTGGAATGCTGCAAAAATACAAATTTCCTTGATACTTAGCAAAATGATCCCTTCCAACACTGGGGAGCTGAAACAGAGAAAGGAGCTAACTTGATGACCTTTGCTTTTCTGATTTCCTTTTTCTATTGTATCCCTGTCTTTAAAGTCAGAAAAGAGTTGAATATTTTTGATAGGTAGAGTGACCAACTGTCCTGGTTTGCCCAGGTCTCGGGGAGATTGAAAACCAAGACAAGTTGATGGACACATGAAGATTCATTTGTTCACATCAGTACGAACTCCCTGCCCCATGGGAGAATTCCTCTGCGCACACACAGAACCCCAAGTTCTTACACTTAAGAACCAAATCAAGACAAGCAATGTTACTCAGCCTACAAGGCTCTTTGAATTCCACCACCAGAATGACGGGTTTGAGTTGCTAGTTGGCACTCAGAAGGAAAAACATTATTTTCCAGGACGCTTTCCAGGAGAACTATTTGGCCATGCCCAAAGCTCTAACAAGGGCGACTCCAGAATTGGAATGGTTTGAACAATCTCTAAAGAGTGCAGGGTAAGGAATGTCCAGGCGATGGTAAGTACAGTCTGGTAAAAAGGGCGTTCCTATGCTAGATAAGAGGGCTAACTTTTTCTTACAAAAAAAAAAGTAAAGAACTGATGAGATGCATGGGTCTCAAGCATTCTACAATGTGATAATCTACAGGATGCAATTTAGGCAGTAACACGGATACAAAAGCCACAGTTGCAATGCAGTATATGTGTGCTTGCAAAGTTGTTTAACTCTTGCGTGTCTCTTTGCAACCCTATGACTGTAGCCCGCCAGGCTCCTCTGTCCACGGGATTCCCCAGGCAAGAATACTGGAGAGGGTTGTCATTTCCTCCTCCAGGGGATCTTCCCAATCTAATATCAGATCATCTTTGTCCAGTGAAGTGCAGATCAAAATGTTCTATTACTGTGTTAGGAGATGATGACCATGACGATGCGTACCTCTAACTTCATTCCTAACTCGTCCACAACCACCCTGCCAGGAACGTATCCTTATCTCCACTTTGAAAGTGAAAGAAAGTGGAAGTGAAGCTGTTCAGTCGTGTCCGACTCTTTGCGATCCTGTGGACTGTAGCCCACCAAGCTCCTCCATGCATGGGATTCTCCAGGCAAGAGTACTGGAGTGGGTTCTGGGCACAAACCTGCTCAACTCTGCACATGGAAGGTGAGAGAAGCAGCTTACAAAACTAGCCATCTCTGATGCGGGAAACAGCACATTTTTCCTCCATTCTTTCCTGTGTCGAGGGTATCCGCCCGGGCTTCGTCCACCAGGAGCTGGGTCTTCCATCGCCCCTTATCCATGGCAGCCAGTTACCTGAATCCTGACTGCCAGCATCTGGAGGAACACCAGGTAAGGTCACACTGCTTTCATTTCTCATCTGAAAGTTCTTTCATCTGAGGAGTTTACAAAAAAAAAAAATTGGTTCAAATGAATAGAGTACACAAAGTGTTTCCTACAGATTTCATTTTTTCCATTTATTTTTATTAGTTGGAGGCTAATTACTTTACAATATTGTAGTGGTTTTTGCCATACGTTGACATGAATCAGCCACGGATTTACATGTGTTCCCCATCCTGATCCCCCCTCCCACCTCCCTCTCCACCCGATTCCTCTGGGTCTTCCCAGTGCACCAGGCCCGAGCACTTGTTTCATGCATCCAACCAGGGCTGGTGATCTGTTTCACCCTTGATAATATACATATTTCGATGCTGTTCTCTCAGATCATCCCACCCTCGCCTTCTCCCAATTTTATAGAGCATATAACCTAAGGAAATAAAAGTAATGTATTGCATTTTTTTTTTCAGCAGGAAAAAAATAAAAATGGAATTGAGGAGGGTTTAATGAACTGATTCTTTTCAAAGATGTTGGAGAAAAAATGTTGACGCCCAGGCGCGGGAGTACTGGTGAGCAGCTCCTTCCTCCAGAGTTTCCGTGGCAATGGATACTCATGGTTACCGGAATCTTACAGCGGCTGCATCTCAGAGTTGACCTCCTGCTTCCTGTCTGTCTCCTTCCAGAAGCCAGCATGATGTCAGCTGGTGGATGCCAACAGATACAGTCCAGTGGATCTTCCTCTTAGATGACCAAGGGAATGGAGAAGGCTGGAGGTGTAGCTCATGGGGCAGACAAAAATACTCCCCACAAGCTCTTGCAAGCCGCCTGTGTCAGTCCTGGTTGGGTTCTCTGAGTTCCCTACACTCCGCGCTGCTCTAAATGACTTCTGTCCCTCTAATACCCCTTCAAAGAGCTATCTGCTTGTTCTTCTTATAAATGCTCCTAAAGTGCAAGCGTTAGTCGCTCAGTCGTGTCCAACTCTTTGAGACCCCATGGACTGTAGCCCGCCAGGCTCCTGTGTCCATGGGATTCTCCAGGCAAGGATACTAGAGCAGACTGCTGTTGCCTTCTCTGGGGGATCTTCCTGACTCAGGGATTGCACCCGGGTCTCCTGCATTGCAGGCAGATTCTTTGCCATCTGAGCCACCAGGGAAACCCCACAAATGCTCCTAGTTCTATTCCAAAGACACAAATTTCCGCCACAGAATATCAACCAGCAGTTACGGTCTCCCCCAAACACCCCCATGCTGATTAAAGCAGATTCAGGAATTTTAGAAAGTCTTACACGTCTGAAAAAAACACATGCTCAAAAGATTCTGCTCTGCCCTATGAGCCCAGCTACATAACCTGTTCGGAAAGTGCTGGGTTGGCACCATGGTTGTAAGGGAGCTTGATGTAATCCAACAAGTCGATGCTGGAGAAGACTTTGAGGTTTGTGTGTTCTGAAAGGTGTCCCCCCCACCCCGCCCCGAAGGTTCTCAGAAGCAGCTTCCGGCAGGGTTACTTTCAGTCTCTCACTTTCCAATGTTCACACGTTTACAGCAGATGAGTTAAGAGGCCCCTGTCCACTGCTGTGAAGAGCGGTAGAGACGGACTCTCAGGCTCCCACCTCTGCTGGGTTCCCGCAGAGCGGCATCGTCAGCTGAGATAATGACGCAGCCGTAGGCAGGTAGGCCTGGGACAAGGAGTCACACACCTCCAAAGTGACAGTAACCCAGGACCCGGGACTTGCTGTGTCTGACCTCTCCTGCCACTCGGAGGCAAACGCTTCCACTGAGATTGGTGGTGCTTCGACAGAGTTATACTGGCAAAGAAAGAACTTGATGCGGGAGTCCCATTATGGTGTTCAGAGAGGCTACTAAGCTCCGTGTGTGCCTCCTGGCTTCGCAAACCGAAAAACTAAAAAGCAGTCTCATGAGGAGACTGCATCAGAAATACGTAGACAAGAGAATGGACTTGTGGACACGGCAGGGGAAGGGAAGAGTGGGATGAACTGAGTGTAGCAATGTCATACACACTGTGTGGTCAATCGGAGTCGCAGAGTCGGACACGACTGAGTGACTGAACTGAACTGAACTGATACTGAGGGTGGAAAAGAGAACAGCTGTCTGGATGACAGTATGTGTCATGATAGTAAGTGTCCGGGTTGTTGACCCTCGTGATCACGTGGTTGATGGGGAGCCATGGCTCGCCACCTCTTCTCAGCATCATGAGAGAGGACCACACCCAGCCTTGCTAGCCCAGGAAAGCTTCAAAATCCAAAAATCAACGTGCAGATCTGGGGACCTCCATGGTGATCCAATGGCTAAGAGTCCATGTGCTAATGCAGGAGACATGGGTTCAATCCCTGGTCCGGGAAGATCCCACATGCTGTGGAGCAATGAAACCCGAGTGCCACAACTACTGAGCCTGTACTCCGGAACCCGGGAGCTGCAGCTACTGAAGCCCACACACCCTAGAGCCCATGCTCCGCAACGAGTGAAGACCACTGCAATGAGAAGCCTGCAATGAGAAGCTCTGTACCCCAACTGGAGAGTAGCCCATGCTCTCTGCAACTTGAGAAAGCCCCCCGCAGGCAGCAACAGAGATGCAGTCCAGACAAAAATAAATAAATAACATTGTTTTGATAAATGATTTTTTGAAGTATGGATTCTACTGACTGCATCCTGCTTTCACATAATGTGAGTTGGGATCATTCATGACGTGAGACCGACTGCGGGAATGGAAGGGTTTCCTGCTGTCTCTGGGGAAGAACAGAGAGAGATCCTGACTTCCCCGGGGGTGGTGGAAAAAAACGGGCAATGGAATTGGCAGTAGGCGAGGAAGTGGGGAGGGAGAAAGAGGAGGTGGACAGATGTCGGAAGCCTGCATGCAGGAAAAACAACAAAGGTGCTGACTTTGGGGACTACAGGTCCCGAGACCCGGCTCACTGCCTCAATGTGAGACCATCCAAGACTCGGACGGGGGTGTGCACATGAAGACTGTGATGTGGGTGCCGGTGTGGGCATGGACACGGACGTACACGGACATGGAGACCGATGTGGACACGCATACGCATAAGGGTGGTCTTCCTTCTCTCAGGGCTTCCCTGGGAGATCAGCTGGTAAACAATCCGCCTACAATGCAGGAGACCCCGGTTCAATTCCTGGATCAGGAAGATCCCCTGGAGAAGACATAGGCTACCCACCCCAGTATTCTTGGTCTTCCCTGGGGGCTCAGATGGTAAAGAATCTGCCTGCAATGTGGGAGACTCTGGTTCGATCCCTGGGTTGGGAAGATCCCCTCTCTCCCCTCCTTGCTTTCCTCCTCACAACCTTTCTTTTTCTTTCTTTTCTTTTTCTTTCTTTCTTCCTTCCTCTCTCCTCCTTCCTTTTTCTCTTTCTCTCTCCCCTCTTCCCTCTTTTCCTTTCCTTTTTCCTTCCTTCTTTTCTTCTTTCTATAACAACAGCAGATAATCTGCTGACTCCTATGATGAAAATTCCCAATCTGCCTTAGGTTATGGGAATCCCTCTGGAAAATTTTCAGCATAGAGAAATGGGCGTGGCTGAAAGTACACCCACAGAGAGAGGTACGTAGATGTAGATACACACGCAGTCACAGAAGCATGTGTATCTTTGCGTGTTATGTGTGTTAATCACTCAGTCGTGTCTGACTCTTTGCGACCCCATGAACTGTAGCCTACCAGGTTCGTCTGTCCATGGAGTTCCCCAGGCCAGAATACTGGAGTGGGTTGCCACTTCCTTCTCCAGGGGATCTTTCCCGACACAGGGATCAAACCTGGATCTGCTACATTGCAGGCAGATTCTTTACCACCGAGCCACCAGGGAAGCCCTTAGTGTATCTTTAGGTGTATGAATAAATGTAGAATAAATGTGGACTTTTTGGTGGCTCAGACTATAAAAGAATCTTCTTCCAGTGCAGAAGACCTGCACTGGGAAAATCCCCAGGTTGGAAAGACCCCCCTGGAGAAGGGAATGGCAGTCCCTAGTTGAAAAGTTACAGCCATAGACACAGATAATGAAAAAGATAGCGTCAGAAATAGGTGTGGATACAGAAGTAGGTTTTGGCGTAGATGGCATCACTGACTCAACGGACATGAGTCTGAGCAAACTCCGGGAGCTGGTGATGGACAGGGAAGCCCGGCGTGCTGCAGTCCATGGGGTCTCAGAGATTTGGACATGACTTACTGACTAAACAACGACACTCCCAGGGGGAGACATAAAGACACAGAGCACGTGGGCTGGGACTGCAGTGTTTTTCCCACTCGCGGGGACAAACCTCACTGAGGTCAAACATTCAGGACATCAGGGAACAGACCCAGCTCTCGGGACTTTTCAGGTGATGGCGTGCGTGCCCCCTGACTCACACAGAGTCAGCAGTAAGGAAGGACAAGATGATGTGGTTTGCCGAGCACCTGTGTGCTTCATCGGCAAACACAGTCTTGTCTTCACAGCTATGAAATAAATATTTACTTCAAAACGCGGGGCATGCCTCAAATTCAGAGTTGATTGTTTCAGTTCTACCAGCTTTAATGAGTCACGATCTTCATTAGGTGTGAAAAGGGTCTCTTGGATAAGCTTGCCGAGGGTAACTCACACTAAGTCATTTAAGAGCATGCTAAAAATCTGGTAGTCATGACAACCAGCTATCATAATACAATGTCTTTGTTTACATCGCACCTGGGGAAAGAGATTTACGATTATCTTGGCTTATTAGATAACTCCATAATGACCTGTCACACTCACTCTGCATTCACTTCAAAAGCAAATAATTCATTTTCTGAGTATACATATTTTAAACAATGAAGGCGAACGTTACTTTGTAAAATAAAGTCCGTGCCTACATGCTTATTTTACACCTACTGGCAGAGTAAATAGAGTTTAAAAAAAATAGTCAAACTAGCATCAACTTTAAATTGTAAAAAATATGTGCTATGTGTATACTAAGTCATGTAAGATGTGTCCAACTCTTTACAACCCTATCTATGAACTGTAGCCCACCAGGCTCCTCTGTCCATGGGATTCTCCAGGCAAGAATACTGGAGTGGGTTGCCATGCCCTTCTCCAGGGGATCTTCCCCACCCAGGGATCAAACCCAGGTCTCTTATTCTCCTGCACTGGCAATCAGAGTCATTACCACTAGCGCCACCTGGGAAGCCCTAGTATAAAATGTAGATAATTTAAATTTCTAGTATATAAAATTCCTTTTCAATGATCATACGCTTAAAAATTGGACCCCTAAATATCATATATCCTACTTTATTGCCCTGTGTTTCCCCAATTCATTTCAACAAAATTAAATGGGACACAATTTGTGTTTTTAAAAGTAGGTATTCTGTTTAGAAACTGAAATTTGCAAAGAAACCTTCCTTCATCTGAAGGCCTGTGTACAACCTGAGATTTGGGTCCTCCGGGGAAGGAAGTGGTATGACAGCTGGATCTGAGCCCAGGTCAAGGTGTAGAGATGAGAGCTGTCAACTATGGAAACGACACAGCAGGAATGATGCAGAAAACCAGAGTAGGTAACGCTGAGGGCTCGATGTAAAACTGAAACCCTGTACATGAGGTGAGATCAATGCCAAAGGAGAAAAGAGCTGGAATCTGGGTCAATTTATCAAACGCAAAATGGAACAAGGGCATGGATTTAGAACTGTGGGTAAACTCCAGAGGAAGATGACCAGGGGCTTAACCTTCCAACAAAGCAGGACCAATAGAACAGATACTTGCGTGGTGAAGAAAAACTCACATAAGTATTAGCCAAGTGTCATGGGACTTCTCTAGAAGATCAAAGCTTTGCAAGATCAGAACTGGAGTTAAAGAAACGCTAAGAGGGAGAAAAAAATTTTTGAGGATTTTTCTTTAAGGAAAGAAGACAAAAATACAGAAAAATATTGTACACAGAGATTCTTCTAAGAATATGGTTTATAATAGCAAAGATTATAAGCAAACAATTCTAAGCAAAGATTAGAAAGAATGGAAACACAGAAAGTTAAGGTATTGCTAAGTAAATAATGGTTCCTCCGTTCGACAGGAAAGCATACAGAAAATTGGACTTTCAGTAATAATAATAATGAAAATAATAAAAGCTAAGAAAAAAGTCATGGTTCAGGGAAGCTAGCTAAAATATCTCAAACTAAATGAAAGGTCTATTATGGTAATTTTTCAGACCTGGGTCCATCCTTTTGTTTTCAGAGTCCGAGTATCTTTAATAAAAAAGGATACCAGCACATGAGTCTGGATTTTTCCTAAAATTTTCCAGAAGATTTCTAACACTGTTAGAATCAGTGACATCAGGAATTTTCAGCTGGCCATGGGAGTGAGCCCTGTAGTACTATTTCTAACTGTGGGCTTACTTCGAGTTTCAACACATTATCCTTAGATTCAACAGCAAATCTTCAGATGAAAAACAAGCAAAAAGAGGGTGGAATGATGCTCCTCTGAAGCAGGGATCTGGAAACCGTTTTTATCTGTTCTTTCATCCTCAAGTCCCCACTATAAAGACTTCATTTCATCCTGTTCTCACCCACCGCCAAGAATGTGGTCGACCTTGGTTTACCATCTTCTCTTTTCCGACTAGCTTTGTCAAGACTTTGGCCTTTAAGTTTCAGCCTGCTGGGATTCACAGATTCAGATTTCACTAAATTGGAGAGGACTGTAGTGCTAGACCTCTTTAAACGGGGTTCTCAAAGAAACAAATCCCAAAGCTGAGATTCGACCGCGAGTGGTCTGTTTGGAGGGACTCATTGGGGAGAGGAGAGGGAAGCTACGGAAGGGAAGGCAGCCCACTAAAGGGATGCCGGTAAGCGAGCTATCGTGAATCACAACTGGAATTTAATCCCGTGAGCAAACTCTGGAGGCTGGGGTGAAATGCCAGTGCTGGAATTATCTCACCCAAGGGGCAAGGAAGCCAGGATATTATACAACAAGCTGCATCAGTCTGGGGAGAAGGGACAGTTAGGGAGTTGGGGGTGGACATGGACACACAGCTGTATTTAACATGGAGAACCAGCAAGGACCTGCTGGACAGTCCAGGGAACTCTGCTCAATACTCTGTAATAACCTTATGGTCACCAAGGGGAAGGATGGGGGAAGGGATGGTCAGGGAGTTTGGGATGGACATGGACACACTGCTGTATTTAACATGGAGAACCAGCAAGGACCTGCTGGACAGCACAGGGAACTCTGCTCAATACTCTGTAATAACCTGATGGTCACCAGGGGGAAGGATGGGGGAAGGGATAGTCAGGGAGTCTGGGATGGACGTGTACACACTGCTGGATTTAACATGGAGAACCAGCAAGGACCTGCTGGACAGCTCAGGGAACTCTGCTCAATGTCACGTGGCAGCCTGGATGGGAGGGGAGTTTGGGGGAGAATGGATATGTGTACGTGTATGGCTGAGACCCTTTGCTATCTGCCTGAAGCTATCAGAAGACTGCTAATCAGCTATACTCCAATGCAAAATAAAAAACTTAAAAAAAAATTGTTTTAAAATTTGCATGTGTCATCTGCGGAGGACGCGT
This sequence comes from Cervus canadensis, assembly GCF_019320065.1. Lineage (NCBI taxonomy): Eukaryota > Metazoa > Chordata > Mammalia > Artiodactyla > Cervidae > Cervus > Cervus canadensis. The sequence goes on from NC_057419.1 coordinate 11,416,091, forward strand.
CCCAGGGAGTGCCACTCCCCAGCGCTCTGGGGCCCATGGCACACGCAGGCATGTCAGCCTTCAAGGTCCTGGAAGTTACCGGCACAATTGTATGGTTCAGGTCCTGGGGACGCAAGGCACACATGGGCCGCATCTGGTCCTGGGCGTAATCTTATAGCACGAGCACTGTGCTGACGAAAGACAACTTCAGTTGAGGAAAAGTCCTCGCAGAAACATATCTGACTACAGAGAGCCAGGGTTACTTGCTTAGAAGAACACAGGAGGCAGTGAGCCAGAGTGTCCAGCGGAGCAGTCAGATGGGTAAGGAGCTTCAGGACCTCCAAACCCATGTGCAGAGTGAGGGTGGGCGAGGGGGTCTGGATGTGGATGATGGAAGCGAGTCAAGGAGGGTCTCTGGACCCCCTTCACACACACACATGAGGATGAAGGAGTGCTATTTGTCGGCCCGAGGGGACACATATGACACGGCATCCCGCCCCAGCTAACGGCACTTCATTAATCACGGGGTTACTATAAGGAAAGCTGAGCACCCAAGAATGGATGCTTTTGAACCATGGTGCTGGAGAAGACTCTTGAGAGTCCCTTGGACTGCAAGGAGATCCAACCAGTCCATCCTAAAGGAAATCAGTCCTAAATGTTCATTGGAAGGACTGATGCTAAAGCTGAAACTCCAATCCTTTGTCCACCTCATGTGAAGAACGGACTCATTAGAAAAGACCCTGATGCTGGGAAAGATTGAAGGTGGGAGGAGAAGGGGATGACAGAGGATGAGATGGTTGGTTGGCATCACCGACTCAACGGACATGAGTTTGAGTAAACTCCGGGAATTGGTGATGGACAAGGAGGTCTGGCGTGCGGCGGTCCATGGGGTCGCAAAGAGTCGGACACGACTGAGCGACTGACTTGAACTGAACTGAAAGGATGGCTATATAATTTTATCGTCCAGACCTGGAGCCTTGTACTAGTAAGAAGCGAAACTCGCTATTAATTATGCCAGGACTGCAGGGTTGAACCTGCACTGTTCCAGGAAAGGCGGGAGGCACGTGTCCATGTGCACGATGAACACGATGTAGGTATAAGGAGTTCACACCATCATCTCAACCGTGCTTCATCGTCAGAAGATTGATGCTTGATTTACACACTTGCATTCATATCAATGACATGTACACGCTTCCCTGGTGGCTCAGTGGTAAAGAATCTGCCTGCCAGTGCAGGAGATGTGGGTTCGATCCCTGGATCGAGAAGATTCCCTGGAGGAGGAAATGGCAACCCACTCCAATATTCTTGGCTGGGAAAGCCCACAGACAGAGGAGCCTGGTGGGCTACAGTCCACGAGGTTGCAAAGAGTTGGACAGAACATAGCGACTAAACAACAACAGTCAACAACATGTGTGGGTGTGGCTGAAGCTAGAAAAACAAATCTGCAGAGAGGATCACTGAGAATGTCATTTCTTAAGTACCCCAAACCGCCATTCCAGTATCGGGTTCTCCAGCGAAGGTTCAGTGGTTGAGCAAAACAGACGGCCGGGCAATTAACTTTTCATTATCCTTTCTGCAGAAATGCCTTCTCTCCATGTAGACAAACACTGCAAGGTTATTATCTCGCCCACCACCAGCCACTGAAATGTACCTTTCTGGCAGGAGTTTGCACAACAGGCTAGCTGTGGAAAGCGAAAGGCTGGAGTAGAGAGACTCGTAGCATTGAAAAAGCCATGCTCTGAGTGAGGAAACCCTGTTACCTCTCAGGTTCCCTTTTATTTTTAAAAACTTTTTATTTTACACTGGAGGATAGTTGATTAACAATGTTGCGTTAGTTTCAGGTGGATAGCAAGGGGACTCAGCCATACACATACATGTATCCATTCTCCCCCAAACTCCCCTCCCATCCAGGCTGCCACATGACATTGAGCAGAGTTCCCTGTGCTGTCGGTTCAGTTCAGTTCAGTCGCTCAGTCGTGTCCGACTCTTTCGACCCCATGGACTGCGGCACGCCAGGCCTCCCTGTCCATCTCATCTCCCGGAGTTCACCCAAACCCATGTCCATCGAGTCGGTGATGCCATCCAACCATCTCATCCTCTGTCGTCCCTTTCTCCTGCCTTCAATCTTTCCCAGCATCAGTATCTTTTCATATGAGTCAGTTCTTCACATCAGGTGGCCATAGTATTGTAGTTTCAGCTTCAGCATCAGCCCTTCCAGTGAATATTCAGGACTGATCTCCTATAGGATGGACTGGTTGGATCTCCTTGCAGCCCAAGGGACTCTCAAGAGCCTTCTCCAACACCACAGTTCAAAAGCATCAATTCTTCAGCACTCAGCCTTCTTAATGGTCCAACTCTTACACCCACACATAACTACCAGAAAAACCACAGCTTTGACTAGACAGACCATTGTTGGCAATGTGATGTCTCTGCTTTTTAATATGCTGTCTATGTTGGTCATAGCTTTTCTTCCAAGGAGTAAGCGTCTTTTAATTTCATGGCTGCAATCACCGTCTGCAGTGACTTTGGAGCCCCCACCCTGCCCCCCACCAAAATAAAGTCTGTCACTGTTTGCACTGTTTCCCCATCTATTTGCCATGAAGCTGTGCTGTACTGTAAGACAAAAGATTCTGAGCCTTTAAAAGCTTTTCTGACTCCTGACCCTTTTCTTAATACCCTTGACAGTAACGAAAAATGTCAGAATCTTTGAGCAGATCTCTCGACCACCTCCTTGCTTCTGTGTGTGACATCTGTCCTCTGAGAGCTCTGACCCAGCCTCCAAGCTGACCCTCTTGTTACGAGCATCACCATAACTACAGAAGACGGTTAATCCTGCACTGGTTGCATAATCCAGCCACCATGAGGGCAAAGATGGTGCCTCGGGTCCGCTTGGAAATGCCATCACCTTGTCAGACAGCCCCTCCCCTGACTGTGTCTTTGGGCACCTGTCAACTTCTCTAGGGTGCATCGTAGGAGTGGAATAGCTGGGATTCACGGCAGGCACTGTTGCCACATCCCGGGATATCGGCAAACAGCTCACGCACACTGGTCTTGCTAATACAGTGTTCCCAGGTTCGGAGATTTTGCCACTCTGATGGAAGTAAACATGCTTCTCTCTTTTCTTTTTAATTGCACTTTCCGCGATACCACTGAGCTTGAGGTTGAGCATCTATTCAAGTTTTATTGCTATTCCATCTGACTGTTGTTATTGCTAATTTACATACGGTGATGAATTTTCTTTTTTTTTTTTTGGTGATGAATTTTCCATGCAAGGTTTTTAATCATTTTTCCGTTGGCTGTCTTTCTTTCCCAATTGACTTGCTAGGTTTTTATATCCAAAACAGTAATCTCTTGGTCTGATAAACAGCGTGTGTTTCTGTGCACGCTCAGTTACGTCATTGTGTCCGACTCTTTGCGGCCCCGTGGACTGTAGCCCGCCAGGCTCCTCTGCCCGTGGGGTTGTCCAGGCAAGAATACTGGAGTGGGTTGCCATTTCCTCCTCCAGGGGATCTTTCTGACCCAAGAATGGAACTCTCGTCTCTTGAATTTTCTGCATCGGTAGGCAGATTCTTTAGCACTGAGCCACCTGGGAAGCCCAGATACATGGTAGAGATAGAAAAACAGATGAACAGCTATTAATATGAGATAGCAGATATTGTCATCTATTCTTCTGTGTACCTTTAAGTTTTTAATTCATGGTGAATCCAGGATTTTATTGCAACACTTTGCAAAAATCTTGATTTTTTCAGTTACAAAAGAACCCTTTATTATGTTCTTATTTTTGAGAATTTTCATTATTATTCTGGTTATTCTGCAAAGACTGCTATTATTCATAAACCTAACCGTGCTTGCCAAACACCAACAAAAACAAAATAAATTTATCAGGATTTTTATTAAATGTTCTCTGAACTTTGTCACCTCTTTCTTGAGAATCAATATTATTATCATAAAGTCTATCCATCAAACAAGACTTCAGGTAGCTCACTGGTAAAGAATTCATTTGCCAAGCAGGAGACACGGGTTCGATCCCTAGGTCAGGACGATCCCCTGGAGGAGGAAGTGGCAACCCACTCCAGTATTCTTGCCTGGGAAATACCATGGACAGAGGAGCCTGGCGGGCTATGGTCCATGGGGTCACAAAAGAGTTGCACATGAGTTAGCAACTAAGCCACAACAACACCATCCATCAATCAACTCATGTCATTCCATTTGTCTATCTATATTGCTGAGCATTATTTCATCATTTTTCTCTGTGCACAGTTCATATCTGTTTTGCTTGGTATATTCCTGGAAAATGTCCTGATGGCCAGACTGGTTATTCCATTCTCTAACATATTCACTTAGAAGTCCAAAAATGGAAATAGTTACTCTACTTTTTCCCTGGGAGCTGGGGGTCCTGTCTTCCTATGTCCATAAAAAGCACTGTTATCCATTCTGCCCCTTGCTCAAGCTGCTCACAAGCCTTCCCTGGTTTAGCCTCTCGCCTCATATTCAATCCATCTGGGAGTCCTACACGTTCTACCCTCTCATGAAAGATTTTACAGTTTCCACTAGAGATTGGTGGCTTCAGGTCTCCTCACACACAGATCTACACACATAAACACACAGAATTTAATAGGCACAGTATTTATGATGTGATAGATACTGTGCATGTGTGTATGTTGAAGTAAAGTTGCTCAGTCGTGTCCGACTCTTCTGCAACCCCATGGACTGTAGCCCGCCACGCTCCTCTGTCCAGGGGATTCTCCAGGCAAGAATCCTGGAGTGGGTTGCCATTTCCTCCTCCAGGGGATCTTCCCAACCCAGGGATCGAACCTGGGTCTCCAGCACCGCAGGCAGACTCTTGACTGTCTGAGCTACTAGGGAATCCCGTTGTGTGTGTTAAGTCATATACTGTTACCTGACAAATACTACAAAAGGAAGGGCTCGGCTTTCAAACATTTATTAGCAGCAAGCATGTATTACCTCACAGATTCTAGGCAAGGTGTAACCACAGAGTCTGCAGGGGCTGTGATCACGCTAAGGCTCAAATGAGCGTAGACATGCTCGCGACCTCACTCAGACGCCCGTGTGCCATGCGTACGCCTCGCCGGCCATTGAACCAAAGATGCCCTTTTTTCTTTATCTACATGGACTTCTCCACAGGGCAGCTCCCAACAGTGCAACTGGGTTCCTTGGAGCAAGCCAGCACAATCAAAAGAAAGAGCGTGCACCCAGGAGAGAAGTCACAACAGTCCTTGACATTTTCATCTCGGCGTGGCATCCATCACTTCCGTTCTATTCTATTTGTAAGCGCCAAGTTACTAGACCTGGATGACCCTTGAGAAGCATGGATTATAGAAAGACACGATACGGATCCAAAAGACCATTAATGTTCCCCTCAACTCGTCCAGACTTTAGACAGATTGCTTCTTGACTACCTTTTCTTAAGACATTCGCTTCAGAAAATTGGAATTGCAATTTCTTTCTGTGGCCTTTTGAGATCGGCCGGCTTCCCTGGTGGCTCAGCTGGTAAAGAATCTGCCTGCAATGCAAAAGGCCTGGGTTCGATCCCCTGGTTGGGAAGATCCCCTGGAGAAGGGAAAGGCTACCCACTCCAGTATTCTGGCCTGGAGAATTCCATGGACTATACAGTTGCCAAGAGTCAGACACGACTGAGTGACTTTCACTTGAGACCAGTACCTTCTGCCAGGATCCTGCCTGTCTCAACACCCAGGAAAGTCTTTTTCAGGCATCTTGGAGCCCTCCTTTGGAACCTAAATCATCAAGAAAGACAGGACCCCCAGCTCCCAGTCCCTGCAAGAAGTGAGGAGTCTAACTCTTACCAATCAGCCAACATAGATGACCTCACCACCCTGAGCAACCTCCCCCAACATCCTCCAATACTTTTCTTTTTTTTTTTTCTTCTTTTTTTTTTTTTTTTTTTTTTTTTTCCAGTGGGTTTGTCATACATTGATATGAATCAGCCATGGATTTACATGTATTCCCAATCCCGATCCCCCCTCCCACCTCCCTCTCCACCCGATTCCTCTGGGTCTTCCCAGTGCACCAGGCCGGAGCACTTGTCTCATGCATCCCACCTGGGCTGGTGATCTGTTTCACCATAGATAGTATACATGCTGTTCTTTTGAAATATCCCACCCTCACCTTCTCCCACCTCCAATACTTTTCAACTAGTTTTCCACAGGACTGAAAATCTCTACCAATTTTTTGTTTCAGCAAAATTGAGCTCAATTTCTCTCCCTTACTGCAATAGTCTTGAACAAAATCTTTCTTGCCACTTTGAAGCAACATCCAGTGCAATTTTTCTTTTACAATAGCAAGAGACAGGGATTCTAGAGACCCTTTTAGAAGCTGTCTACCACTGTGTGTTACTAGACTGCATGTACATAACAAAAAATGTCATTTCAGCTCCTTTTAACTGATACATTTTTTTTTTTTTTTTTTTGGTATATGTACATATTAAAGAGACACATTTGGTATTGTGAAGTTGAGCTGGCAGGTTCTAATGGATACAAACAAAAGCTTTAATATCCTTTACAGGATCAATGCTGTTTAGATGACCTGGTACTGACAACCTACAGAATCATCAAGAAAAACCCCAGAATTTTTAGTACAACCAGAATTATCACATCTCAGCAGCACCCCCTCCAGAGGGGAAAAAGATTAATTTCTCACCGGTATGCAGTAATCTGTGCCCCATTAGACCGAGGGCCGCCCCTGGCCCTCATCATGAATACTCACCAAATGAAAACAAACACAATTTAGGAGAAACAAACAAACCTCCACTGCCTTCATTGGGAACTTATTACACTACAGCCAGACTTGACATTAACATCTTAATAGCTCTGACAGAATCACTTAGGAGCCAAGCTTCATGTAAACAGGAAAAAAAAAAATGTCAATGAGGAGAAAATGTGAGTGATTAATAAATGTGATTGAAATGAAATGACCTTTTCTTATTCACTGAGTAATTAAAGTAATCAGGGGTGATCCAGCCGTGATAAAAGCTATAGGAGAATAGACCAAAAAACAGTTTTAAAAAAAAACACCAGCATTCAGTATGCTTTGCAGAGGACAGTGCTTTTTAAAATGGCTTTTTAAAGTAAAATAGAGTTGTTGTTGTTGTTTCTTCCTGATTGTCTGGAAAATGTTCTTACTTCAGAGCAGTGTGAGCAGTATAAAAACGTAAGACTGAAAAAGACAATCCCTTTGGGGATAAAAAAGGAACATGCAAAAAGATCTATCTAATGAGTCCTGAGATATCCTTTGAATTCCAATCAGGCATTCCCCATGGTATGTGACATCAGTCAGGAAACAGTGGCTCAAAGGTACCAGATCACCTCAACTTCCTCTTGAGGAAGGAGGGGGCCAGGAACGCCTGGTCCCTGAGAGGCCTCAGCCCCTTTCTTTTGGCAGCAAAACAAGCAACCTCGTCCAAAGAGCTGGGCAGAAAACCACTCCGCATTCAAGGGTCAGTGATCCAGCTGTCCTCTATGGGACTGGCCAGGGGCATCTGGGCACCACCCCCTTAATTCCAGCATTAATACACATAATATGAACCAGTGATGTCACCAAACTCCCTTCCACTCCTTTCATTTTGTGTATAAATACAAGGATGCTGGGAAAGATTGGGGGTAGGAGGAGAAGGGGACGACAGAGGATGAGATGGTTGGGTGGCATCACTGACTCGATGGACATGAGTTTGGGTGGACTCTGGGAGTTGGTGATGGACAGGGAAGCCTGGCGTGCTGCGGTCCATGGAGCCGCAAAGAATTGGACACGACTGAGCAACTGAACTGAACTAAACTGAACATGGATGTGTGCACGCGAGCTCAGTCGCTCAGTCGGGTCCAACTCTTTGCGACCCCATGGACTGTAGCCCACCACGCTCCTCTGTCCATGGGATTCTCCAGGCAAGGACACTGGAATGGGTTGCCATTCCCTTCTCCAGAGGATCTTCCTGACCCAGGGATCAAACCCGGGTCTCCTGCATTGTAGGCAGACGCTTTACCATCTGAGCCACCAGGAAAGTCCATCATTGAAGGAGAGATTTGGGCAAAAGAAAAAAAAAAACTTTTTATTTGGTGAGTTCCTCACTTTCATCAAACACATTAATGCAGGTGGTAAGGGTGGAATCCCACATCGATATTTCTTCCCGGGGCAGGGGGCTCTGTTTTGCTCCTTATTTTGAAATAACTGTGGGAGTATTAACTTCAGAGCTACAAGGGGATCGGGTCACTTGTTCCAGAGTCTTCCGTTGCCTCTGGAATGAATGACAAAAGGCCTCTTAATCATGTTTAAATGTCAGGCCAGGGGAAATATTATATGGAAGATTATCAGGGTACACAGAGAGAAAAGGAGGGTTGTTTTTCTAGACTCCTGAGACCATCTTGGGAAAAGAAATCTCCATTCTGCGCTTGGTTGTTTCATGGCTTGTCTTTCTTTTCTTTGTTGAGAAACTTTTCTTTGGTACTTTTCCACTTTTATCTGCCTGCCCGAGCTGTGTCTCTCCTTCCTACTGAGATGTCAGATGTTTCCTTTTGCCCAATTTTCTTCAACTTGCTGGTTGTTTTTTCCCCTGGTAATATATATATATATATATATACACATATATATATATATATATATTTTTTAAATCCTTCTCTTTATGGCCCTCCCTTCTCCTGATTCACTCTTTTCTTCTGAGTCCTCTTTTTCCTTTTCTATAGCTGATGTGTTGGCTTGGATTCATCGCAGTTATTTAAATACTTGCCTGACATCCATAGCACAAGCAGGAGCAGCCAAAAGGGAACCGGGATTCCATGAGCAGCGGCGAAGTCAGGAGTGACAACTCCCTTTGTGACAAACACAAAGGGAGGCTCTGCTTATCTTTCTAAAGAGAAATTGAGCAGCTACATGGAGACATAGATGGTTAGGGCAAATTGGGCACAGGCTGGAAATGAAATACACAGGAAAAAAAATACATATATATTTATCACCCTGCCAATGCCTGCCATGGTCTAATTTTAGGCATTCAGCATTCAAGCAAGAAATTGTAAGATATTCAAACCGAATTGGAACCTCTAATTGTAAATCCTAGCCCTCTCCTTCCACGGTGTGAACGTGATATCGGTATATTCCTAGTAAATTCTTGCGCAGACAAAAAGGCCAATCCGATTTCATCCCTCTGGAGGCCAAGCAGGTACGTCTACAGATGGGTCATAGCTAGAAGACCTAACTGGACTGAGCTCAAAGGCCATTCCAAAGAGTTTTAACATGGTGATTGTGAATTTCATGTCCACTTGACTGGGTCACGGAGCGCCCAGATATTTTGGTCCAACATTACTCTGGATGTGTCTGTGAGGGCGTTCTGGGAGGAGGGTAACCTGTTAGTAGACTGAGGACAGCAGACTGTCCTCCATAAGACAGATGATCTTCATCCACCCAGCTGAAGACGTGAGTGGAACAAATGGGCTGACCGTCCGCCATGTAAGAATTCTTACTGCCCGACACCTTCAATCTGGGATATCAACTTCTCTCCCGTGCTCAGACTTGAACTGACACATTGCCTCCGCCTGGTGTCACAAAGAGTCAGACACGACTTAGCGACTAACAATACCATATTCTTATGTGTGAGACAGACAAGGCCTACAAAGACTAAGGAACCTGATGAAAAGTTGAACAACAGATTAGAGTTGTTGCTAACTCTGTATCTTTCCAGGTCTCAGGAGTTCTAGGGGCATGCATACTAAGTCACTTCAGTTGTGTCCAACTCTGCAACCCCATGGACGGTAGCCCACCAGGCTGCTCCATCCATGGGATTCCCCAGGCAAGAATACAGGAGTGGGTTGCCATTTCCTTCTCCGCTGCCTTCTCTAGCACGCCTAATAACACTGGCGTACGATCTCCTTTCTTTTCCAAGACTTAAGCACAGAATAGGGATGTCTGGGTGGAAACACGACCGTTTGGGGAATGTGTTTTTCATCTCTTTGTGAAATATCCATGACGTACTCTGAGGTACACAGATAAAAAAAAAAAAAGACTTAGGAGCTTGGGTAAAGAGTGAAGATTTTAAAGGGAAAGAAAACACTCATATTAAGGTGCCAGAAAATGGAGAATCACAAGCCCTTCATTCATCCAACACAAGCCTTCCGGGGGGCCCAACCCATCTATCCCCTTCCCAGCATCCTGCAGGTACCCCAGGCAGGCTCCTTCAAGTCGGCTTCAACATCCATGAATCCAGTCAAGATGGACCCACTCTGTGCTTTTTGTCTGGATCAACTGGGGTAAAGAAATGTTCATTACCTGCCGTGTCCGTAATAAAAATAAAAATAAAAAAATCAAATCAGCATGCATTTGGAGACCTGTGAAAATACCTATGTGTTTGCAACACAAAGAACAAGGAAAAAGAACATAGAGGGGCGGTAGGGTCTTTCAAAGCAGAAGTCAGGAAGGAGGGATGCTTGAACCCCACTTAGGTTTGGTCCTCTCGTCTGTATGAGGTCCACCCGTCTTTATCAGGCAGAATCAGGCATTGTGGGTTCCAGTGTTCCCGGCCAGTACAACGTGTAGAGAAACATCTGGGCAGAAATTCAAAGGTCATTGCCCCGGGTAGTTTTGTCAGCCTCAGCAAGATGATACACAGTGTACATGCACGACCAGCGTTACTGGCTCTTCTAGTTTTTCAAGGAGAGCAGGAAAATGTGGATTTTTTTTTTTTAATGTGAAATGCTCTTCTTTTTAAAAGTTGGCAAGCCACTCAATGTTTAATTACTGCAATCCAAAGAAATGATTGTGTATAAAGTCACATGCTTATATTTGACTGAGGAACCAACTTAAGGTTCAGCTACATCATTCCTAACAGTTAAGACTTAATGAGTTCTAAAACACACCTCGAGGTTGAAACCATGCTTACTGTCTGGAAATGTGTGGTCCTGTGAGCAGGGCTTGCTTGTGTTGCTATGTGCTCCTCCAGCTAGGGAGGTGTTTACTGATGGTAGGATCTTTGTACTGCTAAGAGAAGTTTGTTTCATCTGTAAGGGTCAGTTTTGACAGTTATGCTTCTGGTTTATTTTTAGGGTCTCATCCTAACTCTAAAATCTTTCTCTACTTGGGTCATCTATCTTCTTACTGCGAGGATGAAAGAGAAGGAAAATAAATAAATCCTATGATTAAGCAAGCACTCGATCCAACCACGTGTCTTCTCTGAAGAAAAATAAGCAAAACCCTGCACTGTAAAAACAACTACGGATGTGATAATAGGGGGAGAAGAAACAGCCGTGAGCACTTCAATTGGGAAATTTACAATTAAAATTAAATGACTGATAATAATACCCCTGAGAAGTACAATGAGTGTTATCACTCTTAACATAGAGGAAGCATGCTATAAAATTACAAATAATGATGATGAAGCATAGGATGTGACTTGTGGTGAGAGGGAGCACTAAAAAATAGAAAAAGGTGTTTTCTTGTTTCTGTGGCAGGAAGACAGAAGAGCTATGGATCCCTGGACATTAATGGAAGAATCCAAGGTAGAAGGGTTATAACACTATGAGAGAGGAGAGGAGCACAAAAAGATCCCTTCTCTTGATCTGGTGTAAAGAAGCCACAGAAATATTGAAATTTACATACACAGAGATCTGAGTACAAAAGTGACTTTAAGATTCACATTCATCCTATTTAGTTAAAACTAAGTATTGGTTTGGCCAGAAAGCTCCTTTAGGTTTCCCTATTAATAAAACATCTTACGAATAAACTCAAACGTTTGGGGGCAACCTGATTTTAACTTACCTGTTAATCATTACTACTACCTACCAGCGTGACCCACCCATTAATAATTAGTATTAACATTGGTAAGCAGTACTACCCAAGAATAAGCAGAAAAGCTTGTGGTCTTGCCAGATACTTCATCCAGGGAAATGGAGAGAAGAAATCTAGTCAACGGAGGAATAAATTTAAAGGGGAGTTGTGTGTTTATTCCATGAAACGCCACTGTTTCAGTATGATGGTAGTAGTGATAGTCATTCAGTAGTATCTGACTCTGTGCGACCCCATAGATGGCAGCCCACCAGGGCTCCCCCTGTCCCTGGGATTCTCCAGGCAAGAACACTGGAGTGGGTTGCCATTTCCTTCTCCAATGCACGAAAGTGAAAAGTAAAAGTGAAGTCGCTCAGTCGTGTCCGACTCTTAGCGACCCCGTGGACTGCAGCCCACCAGCCTCCTCCGTCCATGAAATTTTCCAGGCAAGAGTACTGGAGTTGGGGTGTCATTGGAAATGTCCCTTAAAAAGAGAACTTTAAATTTCACAAGTCCAGGTTGGCAAATATCAGCATGCATGGTTGAAGACATGGCTGGCTAGTTTTCTGAGACGGCCAGGAGGAGAGGGGAGCAAGCCTCTTTGTGATCCATCTCAGGTTATGACGAAGGGAACATGGTCACGCTGATCACAACCAGAACAGTCACAAACGGAGGCTGTAAATGTATATTACACACCCCATGTGCGTGAGCAGCAGACACGCATGTACATTTCTGCCTGTCCGTACATTTAAAATTTCAGAAAGTGCACATAAGGCTACAAAGAATTTCTGCAGAGGGTGGCCCTCGATTACTTTGGAATGCTTTGCTTTGCTGTTCTATTTCTTTTACGCCTGTACACGTGTGCGTGTTCGAAAAGACATGGTTGATAAGAATAAAGGGGGAAAACCAGAACACAAAAAATGTTGACGTCAGAGGAAGGAAGGGAGCTGGGAGACAGCATTAAGATCGCTTTCGTTTTGTTTCCGGTGTAGATTCTGCTGCTGTGCTGGCCCCTTTAGCTTCGTGCATCCCAGGGAGAAGGCGGGAACGCTCTCCGGAGGGTTACTGATGTAACCTCTCCTCGAGGCTGGGCGAGGAGGCATTTTCTATGAGAGCCAACTGCTGAGTATTGCGTGCCTAGCAGCACAGTCACAGACATGCTCCGGGGGGGAGATTTACTTGGAAACAGGATGACAAGTGGCTGTGAAAACACACCCGTGCTGTCCTTGAACTCTTGGCTGGGTAGATTTCCCCTGGATTAACGAGGTCTTCTAAAGACCTCAAGCATGCATGCTCAGTCCGCAGTTGAGTCCGACTCTTTACAACCCTACAGACCATAACCCACCAGGCTCCTCTGTCCGTGGGATTCTCCAGGCAAGAAGACTGGAGTGGGTTGTCCTTCCCTCCTCCAGGGGATCTTCCCAACCTAGGGATGGAGTTCACATCTCCTGTGTGGCAGGCAGATTCTTTACTGCTGGGCCACCTGGGAACCCCAGGCATCTTCTCAATCCTGGGTCGATGCCAGCTTCCCTTCCCCAGACATTCAGCACCACCAGAGGGTTCCCGAGCAATGCCCACCGCTGAGAAACACCACTTGCCACTGGGTGGACCCCATCCACACCACGTTAAATTGCCAGGATTGGCACAGACATCCGCCATCCCCACCCAGCCCTCATCCCAGGGCAATACCCTGCTCGAAAAAAGGCCTTTTTCCGCCATCCGACTACCCTTGTAAAGGAGCCGTCAATACTTCATGAGGTGAGTGTCTAGTTACACGAGACACCCACAGATCTCAAGAGCTGCTCTCAGTGAGAAAGGTGCCCACCACTTAACGCCTAACTGGGTTTCACTCCACATGACAGATACTCTTGGTCAAAACAGTCCAAATCCTAAATAGAAAGCTCAGGCAAATCTTCCAGGAAATTGTGAACACTCTGCAGGAATGCCTGCATCTTCCTTACCTGCTCACTGCAAAAGGCATAAGAAGAGACTGAGTACCATGACTTTGAAAATTTGTTCTTATTGTTCAACTCTTTGCGATGCCATGGACTGCAGCACGCCAGGCCTCCCTGTCCATCACCAGCTCCCGGAGCTTGCTCAAAGGCATGTCCATCGAGCTGGTGATGCCATCCAACCATCTCCTCCTCTGTTGTCCCCTTCTCCTCCCGCCTTCAATCTTTCCCAGCATCAGGGTCTCTTCCAATGAGTCAGCTCTTCACATCGGGTGGCCAGAGTATTGGAGTTTCAGCTTCAGCATCAGTCCTTCCAATGAATATTCAGGACTGATTTCCGTTAGGATGGTCTGGTTGGATTTCCTTGCAGTCCAAGGGACTCTCAAGAGTCTTCTCCAACACCGCAGTTCAAAAGCATCCATTCTTCGGTGCTCAGCGTTCTTTATGGTCCAACTCTCACATCCATACGTGACTACTGGGATAGCCCATAACCTTGACTAGACGGACCTTTGTTGGCAAAGTGATGTCTCTGCTTTTTAGTATGTTGTCTACGTTTGTCATAGCTTTCCTTCAAACCTTGAAAATGGAAATGGTTAAAAGTTCTCTGCTCACAGCCCACTGTGAGCAATCATGCCCAAATGCCTGGGTTACTCCAAGGCAGTGTTTTAAATCACTTCCTCCCTCCTAAATCACTTCCTCCCTCCTGAATCACTTCCTCCCTCCCAAACAATGTAAACATCACCAGGAGAAAAGGTAACTGTGGAACTGAAGCCCCATTCAACAGCCCAGAGTGGGACGGTGGAGGGGGGAGGGGAAATCCAAGCCACTGTTTTTCCTTCCCTTCTGCAGACATCACTTTAGTCTTGCATCTTGGAGGGACCACTCTCGCTGTTAACCATCATTCTTGGATTCTGCGCTAATTCAGCACGAGTTACAATACAATTTAGAAGCCTCCAAATTCTACCTCTTAGGACCTGACTGAAAGCTAATGAGACGTAACTACTTGATCTTTGCTCCCAAGGTGCCCTCCAACACGCGACAGCCCTTAGCACGTGGAGCATCGTTCCCATATGACTTCTTCCCCCAGCGAGGAGGGAGGGCGCGTGGCTGTTTCCCTTTAGAAGTCTTCCTGTTGTCAGAGCAAGTTGCCCTTTCAGGGTGAGCTCTCCCAGCTGAGCAGCTGATAATGTCAGAGCAGTGCTAAATGTGAGTGTGCAGGATAGCTGTTCTCATTGGAAATGGACCAAAGAGAGAACCTGGGAGGATTTCTCCACTGTGTTTTATTCGGCTCACGTGTAGATAAAATCAAGGGTAGAAATGAGGGGCGATACACTCAAGTGATTTTGAAGGTTCTTGACGTGAAAGTTTAACACAGAATATGCCGACTGAAAACTCACTGAATTTCAACAGGCGGGAATGTTCAGTGTAAAACTCTGACCTCCAAAAATATCTTTGGCTATGGACATCCTTTATGGCTCAGCTGGTAAAGAATCCAGCTGCAATGTGGGAAACATGGGTTCGATCCCTGGGTTGGGAAGATCCCCTGGAGAAGACCACGGCTACCCACTCCAGTGTTCTGGCCGGGAGAATTCTATGGACTGTATAGTCCATGGGGTCACAAAGAATCGGACACGACTGAGCAACATTCACTTTCACTATGGACATCCCACCCCAATGCTGGGAAAGACTGAAGGCAAAAGAAGAAGAGCGGACAGCAGAGGATGAGATGGTTAGCATCACCGACTCAATGGATGTGAATCTGAGCAAACTCTGGGAGATAGTGGAGGACCAAGGAATATAGAGGACATAGGAACCTGGTGTGCTACAATCCGTAGGGTCAAAAAGAGTCAGACACGACCAAACAAGAACAAAAATAATATGGACACAGGTGTTTATATATAAGGTTTTTAAAAATTAATTTATTTATTTTAATTGGAAGCTCATTACAATATTGTGGTGGTTTTGTGTTCCCCATCCTGAACCCCCCCTCCCACCTCCCTCCCCATCCCATCCCTCTGGGTTGTCTCAGAGCACCGGCTTTGAGCGCCCTGCTTCACGCATCAAGCTTGGGCTGGTGATCTATTTTACACATAGTCATATACATGTTTCAGTGCTATTCTCTCAAACCATCCCACCCTCGCCTTCTCCCACAGAGTCCAAAAGTCTATTCTTTATATCTGTGTCTCTTTTGCTGTCTCACATATAGGGTCGTTGTTACCATCTTTCTAAATTCCATATATATGCATTTATATACTGTACTGGTGTTTTTCTTTCACTCTGTATAATAGACTCCAGTTTCATCCACCTCATTAGAACTGAACTCAAATGTGTTCTTTTTAATAGCTGAATAATATTCCATTGTGTGTATCTACCACAGCCTTCTTATCCATTCATCTGCTGATGGACATCTAGGTTGCTTCCATGTCCTAGCTATTGTTAACATTGCTGTGATGAACATTGGGGTACACGTGTCTCTTTCAATTCTGGTTTCCTCAATGTGTATGCCCAGCAGTGGGATTGCTGGGTCATATGGCATAAATCAAAACTCCCCAATCCCCAGCTCCACAAAACAAAGTGCCTAAAATTGGACAGTAGGTTACTTCCTGTTACAAATCAATACATCTTTGAATTAATCAGATACCTCTTTCACTGGCTAACTTTTCCCTATGTTGATGAAAGTCATTATTCAAGTTACATAGAAACTTAAGGGTTATTGTCCCTTCCTCAACCAGAACTATTTTATTTCATTTTCAAGGACACAAACAAAATAGCCAAGAGCTAGAATAAAGATGGATGACTAGCTCCTATGAGGAAAAAGTAACGTGCAAATCCATGTTTAAAGGCAAAGATTTAGCTTTAATTAATAGTTATGTAAGTAGTCATATCATACTGTTGAGGAGAGAATAATTTTTGCAAGCAAAGAATAAGCAAAGAGATTGAGTCAGTCAATCCTAAATGAAATTAACCCTGAATATTCATTGGAAGGACTGAAGTTGAAGCTCCAATACTTTGGCCACCTGATGCCAAGAGCTAGCTCATTGGGAAATACCCTGATGTTGGGAAGGACTGAAGGCAGGAGGAGAAGGGGGCGACAGAGGATGAGGTGGTCGGATTGCATCACTGACTCAGTGGACATGAGTCTGAGTAAACTCGGGGAGATGGTGAAGGACAGGGAAGCCCGGCGTGCTGCAGTCCACGGGGCTGCCAAGAGTCAGGCATGACTGAGCGGCTCAACAGCAACAAAGAATGACTGGTGATTTCTCACCTCATGGAACTGGAGTGAGCTGGCCTCAAGTGAAATATGAGTGGGTAGCAAGAATGTGGAGTGATCAGAAAACGCCTACAATATCTCCTTTTTTTGTCATTAAATTGGGTTAAACCCTTTCTCCAAGTGCTTAAGTGCTTAATAACAAGGAAAAATCCTCTTGTGCATGTAGAGAGCATTAAACTTTCCAGCAGGATGGTAAGGGTTAGGGCATGGTGTAGGTGGAACCCACACCCCGAGTTGTGGAATACTTTATCACTGACCTCGCACAGAACTGCCAGTGCATGGTGATAATAGACAGAAAGCAGACATTTAGCCTGTCTTATCATTGCGTTTAGTTCTCTGGAACTCCTGTCCACAGCATTTCAGGCTGCTCATAACCTGCCCTTAGACAGACATGTTTTGGTGTTGAGTGCTGGAAGGACCACTCGCATTGCGAACCACCCCGGACACCGTCTCCAAGGATCCTACATCTCTGAGATGCCGTGGATGTCATTGCTGGTATTTTAAGGTGAGGACACTAAGCCTCAGGGCTGCTATATGACTTAAGGAACTAACTAATGAACTGACCCTGAATGGAGAGCATGCATTTTAAACCACGGTTAACCACGCGACATAGTCCATATTCTGAACATGCAATCTGACAATCTATGATTGCCAGTGTCTTTAAAGATTTTTTTTTTTTTAATGTGGCCCATTTTTAGACTTGGCTTCCCTGATAGCTCAGTTGGTAAACAATCCACGTGCAATGCAGGAGACTCTGGTTCAATTCCTGGGTTGGGAAGATCCTCTGGAGAAAGGATAGGCTACCCAATCCAGTATTCCTGGGTTTCCCTGGTGGCTCAGCTGGTAAAGAATCCGCCTGCCATGTGGGAGACCTGGGTTTGCTCACTAAGTTGGGAAGATCCCCTGGAGAAGGGGAATCCAGTATTCTGGCTTGGAGAATTCTCATGGACTGTGTAATCCATGGGGTCACAAAGAGTTGCACATGAGTCAGCGACTTTGACTTTCATCCCTTTTTTCAGTCTTTATAGAATTCATCACAACCTTGTTTCTGTTTCCTGTTTTGGTGTTTTTGGCCTCGAGGCATGTAGGATCCCAGCTACCCGATCAGGGATGGGACCCGCACCCCCCCACTCCCACTTTTCCCCACCAGTGGAAGGTGAGGTCCTAGCTACTGGACCACCAGGAAAGTCCCTGACTCCTAATGTCTTAACAGCAGGATGTATCTGTTCCATGAAATGATATTCATAATCCAGTGTTCTTGCAGATGAAATCCGAAGCTCCTTCTGCTCTGTGGCCCCAAGGACCCCCCCTGAAGACTGGAGAACAGGGTCTCAGTTGGTCTTGGGGGACGGGAGACTCAGAGACCATACAAGGTATTCTGAGAGACCACACACTAGGATGCTGGGCCATCAGTAAGTCCCAGCAGGGGCTCCGGAGACACGGAAACCACATGGGCAAGCACACCCAGTCCTGGCTTTATAATGTTCAGTCACTTGAGTCCTGTGCTGGGAGATAATTCTGTTTCCAAAGAGAATCCGTCTTGATTCTCTCAGCTGAGTACTCCCTTCAAGGCATCCCCAAGAAGATTCTTTATAATATGTGCTTACATTTCAACACCTTTGATTTCTATGGTCAGACTTGACCTTTCTACACCACTGGAAGGGAAAAATAACTCTCGAGTCCAAGTTTAATGCTCGTGTGTGTGTGATCCTATAATTATTGTCCTTTGAAAATATGAGTTTAACCTTAGGACACCGGCAAAGTCTCGTGTTATTCATCCTTGGTTTTCCCCTAGGATTGGAAAGGAGTTCTGAGAAGCTGGAGAGAGCCTGGACTGGCTTCAAACCTTGGCCTTTTCTCATCTCTCCTGTCTCTGTTCGTACTGCATGGAGAGAATGGCTTTATCTGGCCACCTCCCAGTTTCTGCAGTTCTCTGCTCCGGCTGTCTCCCATCTCAGCTAAGCCAGGAGGGGCTTCCTTTGCACAGCTGAGCCTGCTGTTCCAACTGTAAGTTCATTTTTCCAGGAAAGAGGCAGGTGACGCTCTCAGTCAACAAGCAGGATGCATGTACCAGCCCAAACAGATCTTTGCAAGTCATTCTGTCTGCCCAGGAGGGGCACAGAGAGTGAAAAGAAATGAAGAGGGCAATCTTTTCTGTACCTCCGGAATTGCAATTCTTTAAGGAGATAAAACTCATCCTGGCCCTTTCCCTCTGATTATGTGAAGCTAAAATGATGTGATACTGAAGTGAAGCTGAAGCTCCAATACTTTGAATACCTGATGTGAAGAGCTGACTCATTGGAAAAGACCCTGAAGCTGAAGATTGAAGGCAGGAGGAGAAGGGGACAACAGAGGATGAGATGGTTGGATGGCATCATCGACTCAAGTCGACTCATCGACATGAGTTTGAGCAAGCTCCAGGAGTTGGCAATGGACGGGGAAGCCTGGATTGCTGCAGTCCATGGGGTTGCAAAGAGTCAGACACGATTGAGCTGCTGAACAACATCCTAATCTTAGCATTGCAAATCCCGTATCTCAGGAATCCACTCAGTCCCAGGCAAACCAGAATGGTTGGCTACCCTGAGTCAAAATATCATCCTTTAGCTAAAACTTTCTTCACCAGCTATCTCTAATTCAGGCTTTTAAAAATTCAACCACAATACCACAGACAAAATTAGCAAATATTCCAAAGTATCATTTCATACCAGCCATGTTCATTTTTTTTTTTTTACTTCCTGCAGAGAAATAAAGTGTCAGTAGCTAACGTGAGTCATGACTCCTATGACTGATATGTCAGCTAAAACTTTTTTCACTTCCCCAGCATTTTTTTCTCCTGTGTCATTTGTATCTTGAAGAACGTGAGTCCACATTCCTGTAAGATTCCCCACAATCTAGGGATTACATGTTATGTTCTTGCAGGGAAGGGAGATGTTGATGGACAGGGAAGCCTGGTGAGCTGCCGTCCACAGGGTCTCAAAGAGTCAAACACGGTTGAGCGAATGAACAACAACATCATATGATGCTAAGCATGCCCCTCTATGGGAAATCCCTCCCCCCAGGGACACACCTGGGGGGAGGTCAAGTCCACCAGGGCCTCCAGCCATGTCAAATTCCACCATCTGGGAGATATTCCCGCAGTGCAATCTGAACCGAGTTCTTGTCACAAGATTTTTTAAATGAACTGGACGCTGGATGACCAAGCTCATCACCTAATTTTGTCTTCTTTCATTCTGGAAATTGCACACCGTGTTACATGATCATTATTTGCCTGCACATGGGAACTTCCACACAGTGGCGTGGGTTAGGTATAAATGCACACGTGTGTTTACCCCTAATGTCTTGTTCTCCTTGGTCCATAGTCCTTTCCCCATCCCCATAGAAACAAGTTTGCCTAACGCACCTTTGTGATACATGTGTGTGTTAAAATGTGCATTGCTGTTCTCAGCTCCAGACATATGTGGTATCAGTTCAGTTCAGTCGCTCAGTGATGTCCGACTCTTTGCGGCCCCATGGACTGCAGCATGCCAGGCTTCCCTGTCTATCACCAACTCCCAAAGCTTGCTCAAACTCCTGTCCATTGAGTCGGTGATGCCATCCAACCATCTCATTCTCTGTCATCCCCTTCTCCTCCTGCCTTCCATCTTTCCCATCATCAAGCTGTTTTCCAAGGACTCAGCTCTTCGCATCAGGTGGCCAATGTATTGGAGTTTCAGCATCAATCTTTTCAATGAATATTCAGGACTGATTTCCTTTGGGATGGACTGGTTGGATCTCCTTGCAGTCCAAGGGACTCTCAAGAGTCTTCTCCAACACTACGGTTCAAAAGCATCAATTCTTCGGTGCTCAGCTTTCTTTAGAGTCCAATTCTCACATCCATACATGACCACTGGAAAAATCATAACCTTGACTAGACGGACCTTTGTTGGTAAAGTAATGTCTCTGCTTTCTAATGTGCTATCTAGGTTGGTCATAGCTTTCCTTCCAAGGAGCAAGTGTCTTTTAATTTCAAGGCTTCAGTAACCATCTGCAGTGATTTTGGAGCCGCCAAAAAATAAAGTCTCTCACTGTTTCCATCTGTCTATAGGATGTATCTTCTTTTTTTTTTTTTGCATGTGCTGCCATATGCTGGGCACAGCTGTTTTGTTTAATAGGTTACATTCAGCTTCTAACCTGTTCTAACTTGGCACTGCTGTCTGGATCTATGTGTGAGGCAGTGTACACACACAGTACATGGCTTCTGACCGCAGGGCAAGGGGCCCAAGCAAGCACCCTCCGCATCCCAATACACAGTCTCTCCCCACTCTCCAGGGAGGTCTATGGTTGCTGGCCAAAAACACAACACCAGGATGAACACTATTATGTGTGACTCTCAGCAGACCTGCTGTAAAAATTTACTGGAGTTAATACTCTCAGAGCACAAATGTGGGTCGTTTGATGCTGACAGTGATTAAATAAGACATATTTTTTGTACTGTTCCCATATGGGTCTTTCGAGAACACCCCAGTTGTCTTGTGTTTTTGTCCTTGTATATCAAACTGTGCTGTTTTGATTATAACAGCTTTTGTGTATGCTTTGATGTCTGTAACTGGAGTAGGAAATGGCAACCCACTCGGTATTACTGCCTGGAAAATTCCATGGATGGAGGAGCCTGGCAGACTACAGTCCATGGGGTTGCAAAGAGTCGGACACAGCTGAGCGACTGAACTACACAGTGGCGTCTATCAGGGCAAATCTTCCCTCTTCGGTATTTTTTGCCATACTTTTGTCTTTTTCATGGAAATGACCCCCCAAAATCAAATTCTTCAATAAAAATTTTAGATGATGTTCCTCATGTTTCTGGAGAAATCCAACTGAAATATTGAATTTATAGATTAATTAGGAGAACTGACATTTCTATAATACTAAAATGCAATCTCAAGAAAGTAATGTCTCTTCACATATTCAAATTACCTTCTATGTCCTTTAGGAGAATTTTACATTTTTCTTTATAGCTGTTGTGAATAAAGAAGATACTGGATTGCTTTTATTGCCATTGTGAATGGTATTTTATGTTTGATTATTCAAGCTGCTGGTATACACAAAATGCTTTAAATTTTTTTAAGTTTATCTCGTTTCCAGAAACCTTGTTCAATTGTAATTACAGCTGTTTATTTATTCTATTGTTTTTTGTATTTAAATAATTGTATCATCTGCAAATGTTGAAACCCTGTTCCATAGCCAAAGGAGAATAAAATAAATGGGAAGTTTAAGGATGGGACTATTTAGATGTATGCCCTGTGAGTTTGCAAAATAATGCACACTGTTTGCTATCATAGGGTTTTAACTAACTATAATATCTCAAGCTTATTAGTCATATCATTCAGATCTTTATAATGGTATTGGGGGGGGCAGCTTTATCAAACAATTTCTTAAAAGAATCACAAACTGCAGCTGTTGGTAGATCTATTTCTCCGTAATACCGGGTCACAGTGATTTGGAATTCTTATAGCAGTGTTCCTCATACAATCTAGTATATCTCTTTGTCCTTCACGATACATCTTAAAATCTGCATTGCCCTATTTGAAGTTTGCTACCCCATCGTTCACTGTCTCATTATGGACATCCACTTACTTTCATGTTTTCTCTAGCCTACAAGCATGACTCTACTTGGCAACAAATGATTGAATGTTATTTTGTAGCCTCCAATGTTTAATTGGTAAGTATAGGATTTCTCAAATTTTATACATGCATTTGTTCTACCATCTATGACACATCTCTATTCCCTATAATATATCTTTGTTTCTACACTCTTTTGTGCTTCCTATAAATAGGTGATTTTTTTTTTCCTCCCTTGGCTGATGTAAAATGTAACACATTTTATTTTTCTTCTGTTCGTGGACACTCTTTATTAAGATCCATATTCAGTTGTTCCCTGTTGTTCAGTGGCTCAGTGGTGTCTGACTCTTTGCGACCCCATGGACTGCAGCACACCAGGCCTCCCTGCCCTTCACCATCTCCCGGAGCTTGCTCAAATTCATGTCCATCGTGTCGGCGATGCCATCCTACCATCTCATCCTCTGTCGTCCCCTTCTCCTCCTGACTTCAATCTTTCCCAGCATCAGGGTCTTCTCTAACGAGTCAGCTCTTCACATCAGGTGGCCAAAGTATTGCAGCTTCAGCATCAGTCCTTCCAATGAATATTCAAGGTTGATTTCCTTTAGGATTGATTGGTTTGATCTCCTTGCCATTCAAGGGACTCTCAAGAGTCTTGTGCAACACCACAGTTCGAAAGCATCAATTCTTTGGTACTCTGCCTTCTTTATGGTCCAACTCTCACATCCACACGTGACTACTGGGACAAAAAACCTACCTTTTAGTATAAGCACCTTTGTCAGCAAAATGATGTCTCTGCTTTTTAATATGGTATCAAGGTTTGTCATAGCTATTCTTCTAAGGAGGATTTTCAGTACTGGTTTCTTAAACTTAGGAGTATGCAGCTCTTTCTTCAATAGGACACATATTTAAGCAAGTTCTCCTATGCCTTTAATTTCTCCACGGTCACTCACCATTTGATACTGTCTAGAATGTTACTTCTGGGTTAAGATCTCCTTTGCCTTATTCTTTTCTTACCCTGGTCTTATATTAGACAACAACAAGTGAATATAATAGGTATCGCCTCCCTTCATCTATATTTCTTACAGCCTCTTCCTGGAGTTGACCAATTTTCCAGACTATTTTCAAAGTGGATTTTTGTCTAGAAAAATCTTCTGAAAACTAGCGCGCCTGAAAATATTCTTGCCACACTCTCACATTTAAGCAACATTTTTGCTTAGATGGAAGGTTTCTAATGTTTGAAGGTATTCTAAAAATATTAGTCTGACTGCATCAGTCCGCTCCCAGGGCCGTAACAAAATGTTGGGAAGGCCAAAAAAGTTCGTTCGGGTTTTCTGTAAGATCGTCAGGAAAAACTGGAATGAAATTTGTGGCTAACGCGATACCAGAGCCGAGGTGGCTTAAACGACAGGGAAATGTCTTTCCCTGCAGTTCTGGAAGGTAGAAGTTCCAGGTGAAGGTGCCACCAACCTGCTTCCTAGCAGAACTTTCCTCCTGGCTTGCAGGTAGAACCTTCCAGCTGAGTTCTCCCATGCCCTTTCCTCCGTGGACATAGTGAGAGACTCAGAAAGCAGGCTCTCTGATTCCCTGCCTATAAGGGCACCAATCCCATCATGAGGACCCCCGTCTGATGACCCCACCACCTCCCAGACATCATCACGTGAAGGACTAGGGCTTCCATATACGAAACTGGGGAGGACACAGACATTCAGTCATCACACTGACCTCTCAGAGGTTAGAGCGGACGTTGAGAAACGCACTGTCAGTTTGAGTCTTGTTCTTGGGAAACCTCCTGCCTTCTCCTTGGAGCTTCCCAAATTCCCTTCATTTTGCCCTCTTCATGTGCCCTCGTGTGGGACCCATTTCCATCAAACATGTCTCATCTTTCTCTCTTTTTTTTTTTAATAATGGAGAGTTCTCATGACTATTTTTCTGACAACACTTCTCTGTTTTTCCTTTCACTTTCTGGATCTCCTCTATGTGTTGCTAGCTCTATTTCTGTTCAGCACGTCCCTGGTGTTTCTGCTGTAATTCTCTCCTTTTTAGACTTCTCTGGTGTCTTATGGGACAGAGAACGTCGAACGTTTTTAAGTCTTAAAACTGATCTTGCAGCTTACCCATGCGGCATGCTTTCTTCAGCTGTATTCATTCTGCTACTCAGTTCATCGCCTGTATTGTTTTTTAACTGAGCCTCTGGCTCATGATGGGATTGGTGCCCTTATAGGCAGGGAATCAGAGAGCCTGCTTTCTGAGCCTCTGGTTCAGTTAGTAAAGAATCTGCCTGCAACGCAGGAGACCTGGGTTTGATCCCTGGGTTGAGAAGATTCCCTGGAGAAGGAAATGGCAACCCACTCCAGTGTTCTTGCCTGGAAAATTCCACGGACAGAGGAGCCTGGTGGGCTTCAGTCCATGGGGTCACAAAAGGGTCGGACGCAACTGAGCGTGTAAACAGACAGGAGCGTGTTTTCCAGACTACACATTTCTACTTGGTTCATCTGTATGACTTGCTATTACCTGCTTTATACTGCTACCTTCTTGCATTACGTCACTGAGTATATTCAATAACATTTAGATTCCTGGGCCCTCTCTGCAATTCTGCCTCAGTGGGTGCACGTTTTCCCACTTGCTTTCTCCTTAGAGGTTGGGCTCTTTGGGTCTCTAGTTGTTCCAGTCCAGGAGTGTGTGTGATTCCAGGACGGAGCTCTCACCTGGAGGCAGCGTCGCCTCCCGGGAGACACACGGCAGCCTCTGCTGCTATTTTTGGTTGTTACACCAGGTGAATGGAGATGCCGTGGGCACCCAGTGGGTAGAGTCCAGCCACGCTGCTCAGCAGTGCAGTGGATGGTTCCCCAACCCCCACAACAAACGAAGAGCCAGACCCCCAAATCTTACTACTGCCAAGACTGAGAAGCCCTCAGCTAGAAGTCCCAGCTGCCGGCCAGGGGCCGGGTCCCCGGGGAGAAAGCCCAACAGCGGAGCACTGTGGCCACTTCCCTGCCCTGCACGGGATCAGACGATGCCCTCTGCCCAGGGTCTCCTCTGAGACTCTGGTCCACGTCTTGTCTCCTGAGGAGGACGGGTTCCCCTCTTCCGGGTGTTTAGACGGGGTGTGGGCTGGGGAGAGGATGCCAGAAGGAGAGGGAGGTGAGGCCCCAGGAGACCCTTTCCATCAGGTCCTCATCGCCGTGCAGACACTGTGCTGGCCAGGTCTGACCGCCTACCCCGAGAACGTCAGTGGCCTGGCTGCTGAAACAGCTTCCTGCAGCAAAGGGGGGCAGAGCAAGGAAGACCACACACACACACACCACACTCACACACACCACACACAACACACACAACACACACACACCATACACACACAACACACACAACACACACACAACACATACACACACACACACACACACACACACACACACCTGGCTACTGAAACAGCTTCCTGCAGCAAAGAGGGGCAGAGCAAGGAAGACCACACACACACACAACACACACACACACACAACATACACCACACACACCACACACTCACAAAAACACACACCACACACACAACATACACACACACACCACACACAGAACACACACACATCATACACACACACCACACA